>NC_041358.1:25065382-25152882 GCF_900634415.1 Cottoperca gobio
TGACTGAACAAAGTTAACTCCTATGCGCAGGTTGATTTTACCGTTTGTTGCATTTGGTTACTGTTTTTTAAAGCCTGTTCTGATACACTGAGTCTTAAAATAGTCCTATTTTAAGACTGATCTTTCGCCGTTTATTTAAGTTCCCTTACGTTTTGTCATGTATTGTTCCTCATTGCCTTTAAGGTATATTTTTGGCCTCTGCTTACATCTGGGTTTTCGCTTTGCTGCGTGTTTGCTTGACCATCCTAGAGCCTTGAAACAGACAATTCCTGACTTCCTGGAATGCTATAACACACAAACATGTTAACAATGTGCACGTAGGCAACTCTACATGCCACAACAGCACCGTTAAGCACGCGTGCTGCCACCGTTATTTCTTATTAAGGGAAACTGTTTTTGTGGGAGATAAAAGAAAGAATGATTTCGCCTCTGGGCCACTTCTTGTCACTTCCTTTCTCAACACTCACATCCCATTTATACCACCTACGCATTAGTCAGAAAGGCCTTGACACATAAAAGGGTTGTACTTTCAGTTTCGTACCGTCTCCCCGTGTTCTCTCGCTCTTGCTCCCTTTTAAGAAGCAGTAATCTGAAACTTCTAGTTGTGCTGTACATTTAAGTGTGACCCCCATGACCACCCTCACTTCCTGTGCCGGTTCTGCCACGACAACAGGTGTCTCTGTGCGGATAGTTTTACCAGCGCTGAGAGAGAGACTCACGCACACGCTGTGAGTGGGCGTTGGAAGAGCAGCAGTCGGTCAGTAAACAGTTCCTGTGGGATTGATCTCTGGAGAAGGATAATCTGGGTAATCCTATAACCGGCACCGGTGGACTCCACCTCTTCTGCTCTTCACTAACGCCACACCCCCTTTTCCACATCGACCCGTCTGTTCCTGTGCTGTCCTGAAACGAGTTTGACGTCCGGAGTATACACATAATTTTTTGGAGTTTTCTTTTCCACCGAGCCAACACTCGAGTCTGAATCCTGGTCCTGAGTGACCGGCGTCCTGCCAGCAGCGCCCCACTTGCACCTGACGGCATGTGGCACCCCATGGCATCACCTTCAACTGGAGGCAGCCCCGGAAGGGAGATAGGTTATTGCCACTGTGAGTAGCCAGGTTTTGTGTTGCCTTTATGTGTGTGTGTTTGTTGTTGGGTCAGAACGCTTGTGGTGGAACATGTTGCCCGTCTGCACCACTGTTGTTGCTCTGTGATTTTCCACAGAAGTGGAGCATGAGCACTAAAAGCTAGCGCTGCACAGATGCACTACGTACGGTAATGCCTCTAATCCCTGTGCACTCTTTGCACAAGTTTTTTTGAATTTATATCCGTAGCAGGAAAAACCTGCAATGAACTGGACAAATTCAGCGACTGCACTTCTTTGCATTAGAGGTTTTCCATATGTGCATGAACCTCATTGTGATACATTTCTCACACTGCTGGGAGGACTGTAGATACAGATTTTTATGATCTTATTGACCCCAAACAGCTCAGTTCCTACCTTAAAAAATTGTTGGATCACTTTAACCGGTTGTGACAGGTACAAGGCTTTGCTGTTGCCTGTGACTCACTTGAGGTCTCAGATGTGGTCAGCAGGGATGCCACTCAACTTCAAAGGACGCTTCCAGCTCTCATTGCCGTGTCCTTCACTATCAGTTTATCTCTCAACACTTGTCCTTTCTTAGGAGCCCTCTCCTTGCTGCTTTCTCTCTCTGTCTGTCCGTGTGCCACCCTGCATTCATCCTTCCATCAACGCTCACTCTGATGAGATTTTTGTGCTTTTCCTCCTTCCTGCGTTTAAAGAGCTGCGGGAGGTGTTGATGTGAGCTCTCTTCCACACATACTGTAGTCGGCCTATTAACTGGCTCACTGTGTGTGTGTGTGTGTGTGTGTGTGTGTGTGTGTGTGTGTGTGTGTGTGTGTTTGTGTACACGTGTAATGTGTCGATTCTTTTATCTCCTCGCTAACAACCTTGAAGATGTTCGCTCACTCTCCGGCTCTGGGCTGATGAAAGGGTGGAGAATAGTGGACAAACTTCAAATAAAAAACCTTTTTTCAGAATCTGATCTTGCCCTTAAGTACAGAAGACTTCTATTCTAATCCACCTGTGCTTTGTGTGCATGTTGTGTACAGTCTCTGTGTTGCTCTCTGCACTCAGAGCACAGCAGGACAGACAGCTGTGATGACAACCACAATACTCATCATCACTCTGCAATAACGTTGACGGAAAAACTGATGGAAAGGGTAGACCTACTTTTCAGCTCCTATTGAATTTAGAAATAATTTGTTTAAACAACTTCACTAAGGTTTAATAAAAGCTAGAAGATTTTCCACACAGCCATTAGTTTCAGTCAATGTCGGGTATAATGTGAAAGTCAGCTTTGCAGAGACTTGATCCTTGAACTTGTATGTTATTAGAAGATGAACGTGGAAGACGAAAACAAACAAACAAATAATGCAATTTTGTTTTCTGTTTCAACTCTGCGAGTACATTTTCACATTGTGGTTGTAGAGGGTAAGCAATCAATTGGAAACTAGTTCAAGTTAAAGGGGTAAAACATGCAAAGCCGGTCCTTTCAACGCGTTTTTAGCCATGCTAGCATGATCGCTCTAGAGATGGCAATGTCGATCCACCACCACTTAGGTCCAGACTGAAATATCTTAACAACTATTGGATGGATTGCTACGACATTTTACATATATCCTGATAACTTTTCCTCTTGTGGCAACATGTTAGATTGTCTTTGTGAGCATGTTAGCACATACTTTAGCATTTAGCTTAAAGCAACCTGCGCTTAGGTGCAGCCTCACTAGTTGCTAGTGTGGCTATAGACAATAAGTCTGGTTAGTACCTAAAAAGCCAGGTTAAAATGCACGTTTCCATTACTGCTGTGTATTGAATGATACGTATCATGATACAGGGGTCATAATTCAATATTTGCGGTGCTATAAGCGAGGCTTATATATGTAAATCAACTAATAAATGATGATTACTATAAATTAAGCTACCCAGCAATGTATGAAGTAGTTCAAATGAAGTCCTCCTTTACCAGCTGCAATATTAAAGTGATGAACACATTAATGCATCAATAATTAGAATCCACTAATATAATAAACATTATTCTGAAATGTGCCATGCTGCATCTCCAGCTAATGTCTGGTCTTTCTGCCAGGGGGAGGTGTGACGGGCGCTGCAACAATCAATGGTTCTCTTCATTTTGAAGAGGATGACACAGGATGTTTTAAGGTTGTGATGTCACTCGAGGAATTCAGTGTTTCACACATACACACGTGCCTTTTTGTTCAGGCTGGAGGTGGGAAAGAAACGCGACCCACAAACACCCACAGAGACAGAGCTGCTAGATGTCAGGCACACCGGTGATGAACCACAGGAAATGTTTACTCGTACTCGACAGTTCTTTGCCCGCATGTGTGCGACTAGAGCCCTGATGATACAGTATCACAAAACATAACATCGCAATTCTCCACCGTCTCTTTTTCTTACACCCGTATTAAACATTCGCTAACGTTATGTGAATATTAGGAGTAGATGGAGATAAACAGCGCCAGTCGAACCTCTCAATGACGAGGGTTTACAGTCTCCACATCGCTCCGCACAGATGTTTTCTTCTGATGTTTAAGTCGCATACTTCATGTGCGTCATGATTTATGAATCTGTTTTCAATTTGCTTTTATCAACAAACCTTTTCCACTTCAGCCGAGCCAAATATTTAGTATTATTACCTCCGACAATGAGGTTATGTGTTTGGCTAGGTTCACTTATGGAAACGGACTTTAGTTTCAAGTTTTTAATGTTCAGCGTTTCCATAGTACAATATATTTTCTTTCCCACATGCCCCGTTAAAACTAAGTTAACTGTAACTACTAAGCTGGTTGTGTAGTGGCTGTCTATCCAGGATCTGTTCACAGATCCAGAGGTCAGGTCACCCGGGTCACACTCACTTGGTCACAGCATGAGCCAAGTGTGTGTGTGTGTGTGTGTGTGTGTACTTCTATTTGAGATGCCTCATTAGATAGATGCTTGGGTTTGCATTGGGGATTTCAGTCCACCTGTTTGTTTGTTTTCCAGGACTGCTTGGTCAGTCTGTTCCGTCCGTCTGTTAGCTCTCCTTGTTTAAGTTACAAACATTTTTATCACTTGCAAAACTTTATCTCGCCCCCGTCTCAGCCCTGGCGTCCTCATCGATCCTTTGCCTCTGTGCGAGTCTGCGGTGTTTGTGGATGTGAGGACACGTCAGCAACGACCCACATGTGGGAAATACAGTGTGATGTGTACTTTATGTTCATTAGACATTTTCTTCTATGTGTTTTAAGCGCTGCTATAGTGAAACTACAGAGCGAGGGGGGAGGATAGAAAGGGAGTCCATTTCTTTTCTTTCCATAAAAAGTGTGTATGAGTTCATAAGAAAGTTCACTACAGGGCAGAATGTAGTGTCAGAGAAGTTCACCAGCTAAAGTGCTCGTGTTGTCACAGCCGTATGCTTTTATGGGAACAACATGTTTTCTATTTCTTAATGTTTTCAACACGCTATACAGCATCTGTTTGTTTTGTTTTTAAATTAAGTTCATCTGATACTATGGGCTATATTTATTTTGGCTGTTAAAATGGATCCTCCTTGAAGCATCTTTGTGCCGTAAATATCTTAATTTTCTCTCATCAATAACCGTTTCTATATCCTCAATCACAGCTGTGCAGAAGAAGAAAGAAAACAGGGGCTTTTCTCAATTGATGATCTAATGTTCTCAGCCAGGCGCAGAGATTAGGTGTGTGTGGTGGTGGGATCATGTGAGCGTTGGGGGGAGATGCTGTTTCAGAGCGGGACAATGCCCTCCCCCATCCTCCCTTCCATCCATCCATCCATTGCTCCCTTCCTTCCTATCCGGCTCTATCCCTCTCTCTCTGTCCCCTCCTCCTCGGCCTCCCACCTTCTTGACAGCTGGCCTGCTGAGCTGCAGATACTTACCCGGGGATAAGAGGATTTACTGACACAATTGATCAGACATCAACCTCATTTAGCACAGAAATGAATGTTTAAAGGGTGACGATTTTGTGCTGGTGTGCGTGGAAGATTTGTTTGTTTTGTCTTTTTTAACGATGACTGAGTGTGTGTGCATGCGAGGCGTGTGTGTGTGTGTGTGTGTGTGTGTGTGTGTGTGTCAGACGAGGGTTCATGTCTGCCGCTTACAAGCTGGATTGGCAGCAAAGAGATTTCTTAATTACATGTCCGCTGTATCTAATGCGCTCCGCAGGCTGTCCGTCTGATTGCTTTACGATGCATTCTGCTCTCTGTCACTTGGACATTGTCAGCCTCAAATATTAGCATGAGAGCGTGCACTCGTACTGCACACACGCAGAACATGCATTAAACACATTGATGCACATGAGGATCCATCTTCACAGGGGCTGATCTGATAGATATTGAGTCTTGTTTTGTTGTTCAGGAGTCGATCTGCTGCTCCCGCCCCGGTCACTCGTCCCTCACTGCCCGCTCTCCCCCCCCCCCCCCCAGTACACTCTCCCAGTGCTGGTCCTCCAGACAGAGGATATTATTAGCTAGTGGGCCATGGGTTTATTGAATTACCACACAGTGAAGTGCTCCATCCAGCCACTACCCAGTAATTAACAGTGAGGGACTTAGAGGGTTTGTGGTTCTGTGATGTTTCTGTAAACCTGTTGATCATCACATCAGTTTGATACAAATGTGGCTTCGGCTGTTCGCTGCCACCAATGTGAGAATAAAATGTATTTGACCTACATAAATGATCATCTATAGCGTGCAGCAGCTGTTTGATGGTGATGGCGGTGTTGGTCCACTGCGTACATTACTTCATTACTTGTTTACATTGTGATATAAGAAATGTAAACAATGAAAAACATTAATGATGTGAAGAGATGCAGTTCACTGATCACATCTTTGACTGTTTAGTTTATAAAATGCCTGGAAGGGGGGTCGCGAAATTGTTTGTAGAGAAAGCAAATATTTTTTTATACATTTGTTGTTTGTAACATTTTGTTTTTGCACATTCACACCCCCCCCGTCGCACAGAACTCCGATAGCACCCCCCCTTGTACAGAACTCCAACAGCAACCCCCCTCGCACAGAACTCCGACAGCACCCTCCCTCGCACAGAACTCCGACAGAGCCCCCCCTTGCACAGAACTCCGACAGCGCCCCCCCTTGCACAGAACTCCGACAGCACCCCTCCCTCACACAGAACTCCGACAGCACCCCCCCTTGTACAGAACTCTCATACAGAACTCCGACAGCACCCCCCCCTCGTACAGAACTCCGAGACAGCACCCCCCCCCCCTCGTTTGAATACCATTTAAAATATAGGGGGTCCCTGCTCCATGCTACACCAGTTTGGGGGTCCTTGGCCTGACAAAACGTTGAACACCCCCCCTTTAAGTGCAGAACAATAGCTTCAAATAAGAAAGTGCAACATAAAAGAACATTTACACGTTACAGTTTAAAATCATATAATAATGAAAAACACAAACATCTGACAAAACAGAATTTAAAACGTGAAGAGTTGGAGACACAATGTTTCGCTTCAGCGTTGACCTAAACCATCAATAGATTATTCAGATTAGATTAAACTTTGAGTAATCGACCAACCGTTTACACCTCACAGTGTATCTTGTGCGTGGGGCCATTTTGTCCTTGTACCATGTGTGTCAGCGTACATGTACTGTAGTCTGTGGAAGACCGCTGGTTATATATAGTACATATCATATATCCAGATATAAATACTGTTCCTTAACTAATATCACCGGGCAAATTCTTCTTTATTTTATTTTGTCTATCTTATAATGGTTTCACATTAGGAATAAACAATAACTGTTTCTCTTAAATAAACGTAACATGATACACAAAGTGGCCTCAACATCAAACAAACAGTCCAGGACTTATGAGCCATGTGAGCCAACATACTGAAGTGACTGCGACAGATGATCACGAGCACATCGTCCATCCCTAATCCAGATCAAACTTCGATGATCTACATTTTCCTGACATTAAGCGAGGCGCTGCTGGTGATTCACTTTGTAGGTTGTACGTCCCCTCGGTGCATTTCTGAGAAAGATCGGTGTTAATCGGCCGTCTACTGCAGATAGGAGCTTTTTTTTTTTTTTTTACTTGGTTCAGGAGTTTGGCAACATGCGACCTTTGATTGCAACGCCAGCGGTCAAAGGTGCCCTTCACTGCTCTGTCTGTTTGTTTGCTCTCAAATAGATGCTTGCATTGCAGCCGGTTTAAACTGAGACCGAGAGGAAGCACTGGAACTAAATCTGTGTGAATTCTGTGAGTGTCTTATGATCTTTTAACTGTCAATGAACAACACCCCGAGGCTCGCTTATGTACCTTCCTCTGCTGTGCGACGTGTGATCGGCCCGTGTATTCCAGAGGCTTCTTTGTGTCGAGCTGATTTACATAGAATAGAGATGGAACAGCCGGTTGAGGTGGGTCATTTGAGGATAGGCCCCTTTGAGCCGCTCTGGGCCGATTTATGCTTCCTCCGCTGAACATGTTGGCCTCCTTCCACACACACACGCAAACACACACTCCACTCACAAAGCATGCTCAACTCGCCGGCCATTCCCTCTTAGGCATCCCACCAGCTGACTGTCCATGTGCTTTTGTTCTCCCCTGTGTAATGCAGCTACAAAGACTCTCAGGTCTAAAATAATGCAGTTGTCTTTGGGAGTTTTCTCAAACGTGCAGGTTTTGTTTTGTAATGTCATGTTGTAAGGAAATGCCACTTGGATAAGGCAGAGAGTAGTTTCAAACAGGACTGCAACTCATGACTTATTTTCTTTTTTTGTTTTGACTGATCTGTTTGTGGTTTTGTAATCGATTAATCTGGGAAATGTCAGAAAGGTTTGCCCTTTAAAGGTTCTGCGAGCTCATGGTGACCAACAATGCAAATGTTAAATTTACAACGCTGAAAAACAGCAAAGCCTCACGTTATTAGTCAGCATACATTGATTCTGAGTTCTGGGTTGATGCTATTGACTTCCTTGTTTGTCCTAGTTTCAAGCTTAAGAAAAAGTGGACAAAATGTACGACAAGGCAAGAATGCAAACACTGCTTCAAGTTGTGAGTTTAGTTTAGTCTCGTCTAGTCTCGTCTCCCCCACCAATCTGTATTATTACTGCTTCAGATCTCTCCGTGCAACGACCTTTCTCTTGTTATCTTCCTCGTCTGACCGGCGCGATCCAAATACCTGTTGGTCTCCGTGTCTGCGAGAGCACGTTGACAAATTGTTGGCTGGAGTGACGATAGCCCTGTTACTATATCTCCTACTCAGCACTTCTAGAATAGAATAGATCTTTACGAGCGCCGAAGGGAATTTGTCATGCACATAAAGAGAGGCGTCAGTGTACAAAATCAGACACAGTACATGCCGTACTGTCCTCAGCCATTACATAAGCTCGTTATTCAGATGAATCCGCTCTGCACAAAGCTGAGCACAAACTCCCGCCATTGTAGAATTTAAATCTTGGTCGTACTCGCAGGCAGTAGCATGCAGTTTAAAGAGTATGGGGCTTTTAAAATGGTAGTTTACGACAATGTATATAGCGTGTCCAGTCAGCTCTGTGGGAGAGAAAGGGAGGCCCCAATACATATTTGACTGCCAGGGTTCACTCGTGGAGGGTTGGAGAAAGTGGGCGAATGAGAGAGGGGGTGGAGGCTATAGTCTCTGTGCTAAACAGGAAGTTACACAACATCTGGTCCTTGGCATAGTAGGGAGAGTGAATGACCAGCTGTGTGTTTTACAGTGTGTCCTCGTGTAAAGCACTGCATCCAGGCAGACAATGTGACATTCCTCTCTGTTTCCCAATTCCTTGAAATCTGAAAGCAACTGTCTTGCATTACTCAAACTTTCCATTTCCTTAAAATAGAGTGCTTCTCATACGCAGTGGAGACGAGACTAATGTGGACTTTATCAGTGCCAGAGATGAAGTATCAGAGCAACATTTCAAATCTGTTGCCAAGTATTTAGCAAGTCGTTCTGTTTAACTCGCAAAAACTGAATTCACAGTCTGGATATGAAAACTAGGAGATCTTGTTCACCAGAGAGTCCGCCTACAACATATATTGACAAGTTTAATTACACAAATAAGGGTGTGTAATGATGACAAATATATAGATCACCGGGGTCCTTATGAAGGTCTCGAATCTGGTCAAGCAGAGATTCAGATTTAGTCTTTAGTTTAATTGAAAGAGGGAACGCATGTGAGTTTAGATGCTCAGAGCAGTTTAGAGCCTGAGAAATGATCAATACAATTGTTAGCATAGTTTATCGTCTATAGAATAGTTTTGTTTGTATCTTGAATGTGTTCTTTAGTGAACAGTCAATCTGTGCAAATATAAAATGGATTTTCAGTTGGCAAGGTTCTGCAGTAGTGTTGAAATGATCCTTCCTGACAAATTGAACATTCATACAAAATCATATTTGCAATGGTATATTTGTTTTATGCTTCTCAAGATGATGGATTTAGTGTTTTAATGGATTCTTGAAGAAAAGAAACTGAATTTAGTGATTTTTTTAAGGTAGAAAAAGAAGAAAAATCTCCCTTTGTTCGCATATTTAAGAAAAACACAGGTGCTGTTCATTGAGTGCCATGCACACACACACACACACACACACACACACACACACACACACAAATAAATTGTGACATTTAACCAAAAACAGTGGCATTGGGCCCAGAATCGCATTGCTTATCAGTGTGTGTGTGTGTGTGTGTGTGTGTGTGTGTGTGTGTGTGTGTGTGTGTGTGTGTGTGTGGGAGGGGGAAGGGGTGGGGGAACCTTTTGAATGTTCTGAGCATTCAGATGAGTCCAAATGTTCAGATGGTGGCCTGTCACTCTTCATCAGTAACATTGTGCTCCAGTTTACATCATCTCTTTGAGTCACGGACATTAGCCCGGAGAGGTGGTGCGTATTGCATCAGGCTACAAGAGCACACGCAGTGCCAGCCTGTGGCATTGTTGTGTGTGTACAATGTGTACAGTAAATGTTGGTCCTTACACGTCAATGTATAAGTTGGTATTTGTAAAATGTGTTGATGGTGAATGAATGCCTCATGCATGGACTTACACACCGCGGCCTGTTACTTAGTTGACTGACAGCTTTTCTAAGTAGGTCATCGATGTAAATGCCAGCTTGTCAGTTTACATCTTACACCCTCTGACCAAAACTTAGACGGGCTTCACTCTGTATAGCCATATTTACACACTGACGGAGAAATCGACGGAGAAATCGCACAATTAGTCAACGATATATGTTCAGATTCTCAGGATTGTTGTTTAATCCATTCATAAGGTTCTGAACAGGGAAATGTGCTTATGTACTATACTGTATATTTTCCCATTAACAGTATATTTTACTGTATTTTTCTTTTTAGTCGCTGCCCCACTCATTTAAAAGTGAATGGATTTTTAAATAAGGTGTAAACAATGTTTTATTTAATTTAATTATACATTTAATCTATATTTACTTTTGACCAAAAAAGGTAAAGAAGCGTGTTCTCACTTGTAAATAATAATAATAATAATAATAATAATAATAATGCACAATAAAAGACATTAATAATTGACTGTCCTGTCCTGCAAATATTTCAAAATAAAAGCTTTTTGTTAACAAACGAAAGACTTCTGTCCACAGAAAGACCCTCAAGTGCTTTTATTTTGAAACAGATTTTTTTTTGTTTTACTCTTTTCATGTCTGCGACATATTCTACAAATAAAGACATTGCAATTGTAGTAATGTTGCTGTTATGATGTTAATATACTGTCGAAACCGTCACGCAGGCTGCGTGGTAATTGGACAAAAACGTCACTTATTGCAGCTTTAAGCGATACGATTTGTAATAATGGCTGCTTGTGTAGGTGTACCTGATCAACTGGTAACTCAGTGTAAATCTTTATATATTGTGTCTCCTCTTTCGTTATTCACACATTCTTCTTTCTCCCTCAGACTCTACGGGGCCAATGACCCACACCCATCCTTCTCCCATGGTCGGCCACCCGTCAGTCATCAGCAGCTCCAGGCCCTTACCGTCCCCAATGTCCAGCATGGGCTCGCCAATGAACGGCCTGGCCTCGCCCTACCCCGTCATTACATCTTCTCTGGGCTCGCCCTCGATATCGTTGTCGTCCACGCCCAACATGAACTTTGGACCGCTCGGCAGTCCACAGGTGAGAAAATGTGTGTGTGTTGATATAGCGATGGACATTGACTTAAAATGCTTTTTTTCTCTATGTGTTATGTGTTCCGCTTTCCTTTACCATTTGAAAGAGAGTGCATGTGTTATAAAAACAATAAAGACCTTGTATTCATTCCTCTGACCAGGGGTTCACATTCTTTCAAATTTCTACTTTTGGCAAGCTCGCTCCTTGTTGAACTATCATGTTCTTAGGTTGATCATGTGCTCTCATTCTTGGGATCTCCCACTGCGGACAGGAGGTTGAAGGTTAGGCATATCCAATGTGTTTGGCTGGCATACCTTGGCTTTGCTCTCTCTCCCCTACCCTTCTACTGACCTTTAAACTTCTCACCCTAAAGGTCATCCCGGAATTTTGTGTTACTGCTGTCATGCGAGGGGACTTAAGACGTCCGTCTATTAGCCCTTTAATGGATTACTGAGAGAAAAGAGAAGGAGAAAAAGAGCAGCCTACTTTTTCCACACTCTCTTCCCTTGTCTCCTTTTTATAGTTCCCATCTTGGTTATGATATCTGAGTTGTTCATGATCCTACAACAGCTCCCTTCACCGTGAAGTTGCATCTTTTAGATTGGATAAATAATAGGCAGAAACTCCCATAAGACTGCTCTTTTTACTGTCTGGCACAAAGGACTTGGAGAGAGCGGGCTAATGGAGCTGCTTTCTTTAAGTGGTCTTTTGAATGAACTACAAACCCCTCAGTGCTTTGATGATTGGCCACACATAAAGAAACACACATGGAGTGCTTCAGAGGCTGGATCGAGGCCAGTGCTGCGGGGCACAGCAGACAATGATATACATTGGTTCAATCTCAGTATAGATCTGTGCCTTTAGGGACAGCCAGGGTTGATACGAGTGTACGGTGTAACCCTCTATTCACTGCTCGCAAACAGCCAGTGACCAAGCCCCCATCAGTTCATTGTGTCGTTCAACGTCTTGTACTGTTTTCATGGGTGAACTGAAGTTCATGAGCAGTGCCGGGCTGATATAGTGTATTTATTCTGGTTGTATTTGTGTTTTCTACTACCATCTTGTTCACTGATGAGTGCCACTTGGACCAGCTTTTTGGCTTTATGTTGTCATTGTGAGGTAACTGTAGATTGCACAATGTAATGGCTGTATGTTAATGACACCGTCGGCGTTTCCCTATAAGCCTCGCTTTAGTTATGCAATTCTGTGCCACCAGGTACAATCTCCCGGGGGAAATGAAAGCTTGATTTACAGAAAAACAAAATGCAGTGTTGCCAAATCTTCCAATGAAAGTAGCTCCCGCTAGCTCCAAAAGTTGCTCAAAGTCGCCAGTTGATTTGCATAAAGCTTAGTGGCTGTGTCTGCCTGCCTGCACGGCACCAGAGAGGGGGAGACCCCGTACAATTGGCAGAAAAGACTTTGAATGCGATTACTCTGAGCAGCATTGGGAATGAATTACAATATAGTGTATTTGAATATATTTCTTGCTTTTGCCCTAATGGTTTGAATAAGTGGCAGAAAGCAGAAAGTGATGTGGTTGTCTTTGGGACGCTGCTTCCAAACAGTATTTTCTGATTATATAAGCTGCAGGTATATTTCCATATATAATTCAGTAGTTTGACACAGAATAATAAAGTGTCTCATATTTTTTTTAACTGATAGTATGAATATTTTTATGCATTTCGTTACGACAGCAGCGAGAGAAAACACAGATTTAATATTCAGTTATATTATACTGTGATGATAGCCGTCCCATGTGTTTTGAGTTTCTCGTACCGCAGGGGGAGGGGCCGCATTTCCATGATTGATTTCTTTATTTTTCTCAATTTAGTAATCAATCATTCATTCCGTAAATCGTACGTTGACGTGTACAAACGTGCCCGCTTTGTCCGGATCCCAAAAAACCCAAAGACGTTTAGTTAACTATCATGCAACAGTGGAGACGCTTGTCTGGTGCAACGTGGTCTTCATACCATGTGTTGTATAAAGAATGTATGAAGCATCAATAATCCACATACAGTGCTTGTAGCACTTTTCTACAGAAGTATGTTCTGCGTCTAAAGCGACATGTCTGAACAACTGTTTGAATGCATCACAAGACTTATATTTTCAAACCGCAAGATGATTTATTTGTAAAGATTGTGGGCAGGAATAGCTGCTCTCTATTGACTCACAGAAGCACAAGTACACAGGGGGCTCAATGCTCATTTAAGTGTGACTACCTGCCTTTGGGGCATCTACAGTGCAAGAGGGTGGTGGTGGCGGATTTGGTACGCTCAAGGAAAACTGAAAGACAGAAGAATCTCTTGTATATTCTCCTCTGCTATAAGGTCACAGGCCTAAGTTCAGTCTGCCATTAGAGCATATTCAGAAGAGAGTGCACATTGTAAATAAGTGATAGGAATTGCCTGAGGTGGGAAGGATGTCCTATATGCTCTGCGGCACCATATACATAGAGCACGAGTGCATGTGCAGGTCGCTCTTGTTGTTTTCGCTTGGAGTGCAGATGTTTGCGACAACAACTTAACAAACAGAAATGCACAGCGCAAACATGTGTCCTGCCTGGGGTTCATGAGCGGGAGAGGGTCAAAGGTCGCGATGACAGGATGATAAGAGAAAGGGAGAGATATGTAGAAGTCGAGGGACTTGTTGCTCGGCCCCCAAACACGTTTTACCGCTCATTTGAGAGGTTTCATGGGACTCCTTTAAGGTCTCATATGAGATGTTTTAATGGCATCAGAGTCACTTTAATTAAGGTTTGAATTGTTGTCTTGCTCTTATAGGACGCTGAGGATTAATGAATACAAAGATTTGGACTGGTGAAACAAATTGTGTCAGATGTCTAAATGTCATATTTCAGAAATTGGGACGACCCTACACACGAGTGCCCTCTGCTGTTTGTGCTTGAGAAGTGCACTTTCTGCACACGTGACTACCTTCATGCACTTTTCCCCGTCAGCAAACACTAAAGAACCTGTATGACGAGCCTCAGACAGAAGCCTCAGCCACACCCACTGACCCAGCATGTGATTGCACCCTGTACTTTCACAATAAAATGTGTGGGTGGGGAGAAGAGAAAATAATAAGGGTGAGCGGAAGACTAAATGCGGAAAATAGAGAAAGGGGGGTGCGTGTCATGAGACGGTGAATCGCTATGCGCTCTTACTTCCCCTCTGCTTCCTCCTCCTCGCCTCTGTTCAGTTCACTTCTGGCCACCTCAGCTTCAACTCTTTGTCTCTGTTCTGTCTTCCTGTCATCTGCAGATGAACTCTATGAACAGTGTTAGCAGCTCGGAGGACATCAAGCCTCCACCAGGCCTACAGAACCTGGGAAACATCAACTACCAGTGTACGAGCCCCGGGGGAATGTCAAAGCACATCTGCTCCATTTGCGGGGACCGCTCGTCAGGTAATGTTAGTGGGCGAGGGAGGGAGGGAGGGGGGGGGAGGGATGGGCAAACACATTTACACTCCCACTCACCACAAACATCACCACCCAGATAACTGAAGGAAAGATAACAAAGACAGATTGATTTCAAGGTTACTTGTGAGGCATTCTGTCAGGTTTATTAGTGCAATGTTGATTTGCTCTTTGATCATTCCGACTGTAAAACTGTGAAAGTAGCAACACTGCAGCTGTCAGGAGTCAGAATAGATAAAGGCAGACATGGAGAAAAAGTAGTCTTCAGATTAACTACAGCATCTTTAAAGAGACATGGCATTAATAATTCTGAAATAAATATTTTTTCGTAAATATAGTATGTAAATACTTACCTACGTAAATATAGTACGTGAATACTTACCTACGTAAATATAGTACGTGAATACCTACCTACGTAAATATAGTACACGTAAATATAGTATGTGAATACTTACCTACGTAAATATAGTACGTGAATACTTACCTACGTAAATATAGTACGTAAATACTTACCTACATAAATACAGTACGTGAATACTTACCTACGTAAATATAGTACGTAAATACTTACCTACGTAAATACAGTACGTAAATACTTACCTACGTAAATACAGTACGTAAATACTTACCTACGTAAATACAGTACGTGAATACTTACCTAAGTAAATACAGTACGTGAATACTTACCTACGTAAATACAGTACGTGAATACTTACCTACGTAAATACAGTACGTAAATACTTACCTACGTAAATACAGTACCTAAATACTTACCTACGTAAATACAGTACGTAAATACTTACCTACGTAAATACAGTACGTGAATACTTACCTACGTAAATATAGTACGTGAGTACTTACCTACGTAAATATAGTACGTGAATACTTACCTACGTAAATATAGTACGTAAATACTTACCTACGTAAATATAGTACATGAATACTTACCTACGTAAATATAGTACGTAAATACTGACCTACGTAAATACAGTACGTAAATACTTACCTACGTAAATACTGACCTACGTAAATACAGTACGTAAATACTTACCTACGTAAATACAGTACGTAAATACTTACCTACGTAAATATAGTACGTGAATACTTACCTACGTAAATACAGTACGTGAATACTTACCTACGTAAATACAGTACGTGAATACTTACCTACGTAAATATAGTACGTGAATACTTACCTACGTAAATATAGTACGTGAATACTTACCTACCTAAATATAGTACGTAACTACTTACCTACATAAATACAGTACGTGAATACTTACCTACGTAAATACAGTACGTAAATACTTACCTACGTAAATACAGTACGTAAATACTTACCTACGTAAATATAGTACACGTAAATATAGTATGTGAATACTTACCTACGTAAATATAGTACGTGAATACTTACCTACGTAAATATGTACGTGAATACTTACCTACGTAAATATAGTACGTAAATACTTACCTACGTAAATACAGTACGTAAATACTTACCTACGTAAATACAGTACGTAAATACTTACCTACGTAAATATAGTACGTGAATACTTACCTAAGTAAATACAGTACGTGAATACTTACCTACGTAAATACAGTACGTAAATACTTACCTACGTAAATACTTACCTACGTAAATACAGTACGTAAATACTTACCTACGTAAATATAGTACGTAAATACTTACCTACGTAAATACAGTACGTAAATACTTACCTACGTAAATATAGTACGTGAGTACTTACCTACGTAAATATAGTACGTGAATACTTACCTACGTAAATATAGTACGTAAATACTTACCTACGTAAATATAGTACATGAATACTTACCTACGTAAATATAGTACGTAAATACTGACCTACGTAAATACAGTACGTAAATACTTACCTACGTAAATACTGACCTACGTAAATACAGTACGTAAATACTTACCTACGTAAATACAGTACGTAAATACTTACCTACGTAAATATAGTACGTGAATACTTACCTACGTAAATACAGTACGTGAATACTTACCTACGTAAATACAGTACGTGAATACTTACCTACGTAAATATAGTACGTGAATACTTACCTACGTAAATATAGTACGTGAATACTTACCTACCTAAATATAGTACGTAACTACTTACCTACATAAATACAGTACGTGAATACTTACCTACGTAAATATAGTACGTAAATACTTACCTACGTAAATACAGTACGTAAATACTTACCTACGTAAATATAGTACACGTAAATATAGTATGTGAATACTTACCTACGTAAATATAGTACGTGAATACTTACCTACGTAAATATAGTACGTAAATACTTACCTACGTAAATACAGTACGTAAATACTTACCTACGTAAATACAGTACGTAAATACTTACCTACGTAAATATAGTACGTGAATACTTACCTAAGTAAATACAGTACGTGAATACTTACCTACGTAAATACAGTACGTAAATACTTACCTACGTAAATACTTACCTACGTAATACAGTACGTAAATACTTACCTACGTAAATACAGTACGTAAATACTTACCTACGTAAATACAGTACGTAAATACTTACCTACGTAACCTACGTAAATAGTACGTGAATACTTACCTACATAAATACAGTACGTGAATACTTACCTACGTAAATACAGTACGTGAATACTTACCTACGTAAATATAGTACGTGAATACTTACCTACGTAAATATAGTACGTGAATACTTACCTACCTAAATATAGTACGTAACTACTTACCTACATAAATACAGTACGTGAATACTTACCTACGTAAATATAGTACGTAAATACTTACCTACGTAAATACAGTACGTAAATACTTACCTACGTAAATACAGTACGTAAATACCTACGTGACTACGTTAGAGGAACGTTAGATATCGGCTACGTCGGCTGACGGTGAACCCTACAGCAATGTATTGATAACGAGTGGATACCCTATTCCTACCCGATGTTAAGATGATGCCTGACGACGGAGTAACTTATTAAACGTGTTTCTACAGTACAGCTAGCGTTCAGCATGTTAGCCGTTCTCCAGCATCAGCATGACGTGAACCAAATGGCACTTTTCCAGCTCCGTTGTCCAGACGCTCTGATATGTTTTAAATAAGTAAGTGATACGCTATCAATGTTTGACATGCGTATAATAATTTGTTATGTATACGTCAGCTACAACACCGCTGTGGAAAAGTTGGACGTATTTGGACTCTGACACATTTTGAGCTACTTTTCATATACACCGGCATGTTTCTGCCATACGGAGCTGTGTGACAGGGCCTTTAGCCCCTGATTTACTATCAAATAAGTGTAAAGACTTGGCATCTTCTTTTATTAGTGAAACATATATATCAGGCCATGAATTCCTCCAATAAAACCCAGACGACTGCTGCAACTGCACAGAAACAATTGAGCTAAATCGTCCACATTCAAGGCCATTAATACTAAAACAGTTGGTTGACATCTTTTCAAAGTCACTGAAAAATAAATGTGCTTTATACAAAAGCTGCCTTGACTTGCATTGTTGTTCTGTTTGCTCTGATCTTTATTGTTTTGAAACATGCTTTCAGTTGTGATTACAAAGATCTACAGATAATGTTCTGGGCACTGCAGTACTGATGTTGCGTTGTCTCCACAGGAAAGCACTACGGCGTGTACAGCTGCGAGGGCTGCAAAGGCTTCTTCAAGAGGACCGTCCGTAAAGATCTCACCTACACGTGTCGAGACATGAAGGAGTGCCTGATTGACAAGCGCCAGCGAAACCGCTGCCAATACTGTCGCTACCAGAAGTGCCTGGCCATGGGCATGAAGAGAGAAGGTGTGTGTGCAGGTGTGATATGCTTAAGGTTCGGTCTGGGCGTGAGCTGTAGGCTTGTGTTCTCGATCATTATTTTCATCATGTTGAGGGGATAAGCATTGTTCCACTCTGCAGAAATTCAATTTCAATTCTAGTCGGGATCCCAAAGAATCCAATAATACTGTCAGGAAATATGTGTAACACGATGCACATCTCATCTTTAAACATATCTTTGATGTTGTGGCGCAGTCATAACAAACTGTGTTGCTTTGCTTTGTGCTATGTTTTTAAAGAAACGGAATATCTTTCGGTTTTTGACATTGAAATTGAGATGTATTGTACATTCCAATGAATTATGAATTATTGGGTTTGTGGGATTAAGACTCCTTGTCTTCTTTGAAGGTGTATCTTTAGTCTTCTTACAGTCAAACTGTAGAGCGGACTCTTTAATGATTGTCCATCGCAGAGTGAACATTAGAGATATTATGCTTTTGCTGAGTCAAGGACAATGCGCACCGGGGTGTGTGACCTGAAATATATGTGTGTGCGTGTGCAGCGGTGCAGGAAGAGAGGCAGCGTGGACGGGAGCGGGGGGAGAGTGAGGTGGAGTCTACCAGCAGTTTCAACGAGGAGATGCCCGTGGACAAGATCCTGGATGCTGAGGTGGCTGTCGAGCCCAAGACAGAGACGTACATCGAAGGCAGCCCCAGCAACTCAGTAAGCCGTGAATTATTCATCTGCTTTTTCTTCTCACGAGGCTGACATGGTACCTAACAAGATAGATGTACGGTAAACAACACGGTGCTGCTTTATGATGTTGGCCTGATCAGTGGTGCTTAAAAAACATATGTACCCACTTGAGAGTGAATGATCTTTTTGCTATAATGAAGCTGGATGAAGGAATAAGATCACGTCTAATTAAATTCAGGAAGAATCTCCAATGGCCCATAAATATAAAGCTACTCAAAGGTAAATAACACAAGCTGAACCTCTAGTCTCTAGGGTTTTTTAACAATGCACAGAGAATCATGTAAAGGTCAGAGGTCAGTAAATGCTCTGTAGTCACAGAGTTACCATTTTATTGGGTATATCTGTACAATCTTCAAACAGCTCAGCCATAAATCCTGCCACCTCAAGCTCATACTGTTGCCACAAGTGACACAACTCATTTTCGTGACGTTATTCTGTACTTGTAAACTTCAAGAATGTGTTTAAACCTTCACAAGTCTCGAGAGGAAACTCATGACCCAGAAGTAGCCCCGGCTGCAGCTGCTCATTAGATGCTGTCAGACGGGTTCAGGTGTCACAGACGGAGCTCAGCAGGGCACTTATTGATTGTTTTGTTTCTCTGCAGACGAACGACCCCGTCACCAATATCTGCCAAGCAGCCGACAAGCAGCTCTTCACCTTGGTGGAGTGGGCCAAAAGGATCCCGCACTTCTCTGAACTCCCTCTCGATGACCAGGTCATCCTACTACGAGCAGGTACACACACACACACACACACACACACACACACACACACACACTCCCATGCATGCAGCAGACAAACAGTATATGCACACATCTATATTTGCGATGGGGATGCACAGCGTTAATTAAAACACACACGTTTCCCTACAACAGTAAACGTAGACAGGCCTTTCCAACTCTCATGCCTCATTACTCAACGCTATTTAATTAAAATGCTTTTGTTTCTTTCCTTTGCTTTATTTGCTTAAAAAATTAAAACAACAGGCTTCACTACAACCCTTTGTCCTGACGCTGGTGTAGCATTTCCTTTAGGGTAGTTATTCATCCCCAGGCAGGCAGTCTATTTGACTCTTTTACATTTGCTCAATACATTTGTGACATCTAGTTTAATGGAGCAGTGAAACCAAATATAACTGGACTATTTGCCAAGTCCCAGCAGTGCGGTTTGCAGCCACAGCACTGCTGACCTCTGCTGGTGAGACATTTCACACACAGTCCTGAAGGAGGACGTAAAGAAGCCGCACAACAGGCCCGATAAGAGTCTTTGATTTGTGATGATGTCATGATCACACACAATACATATATATATATATTTTACTCTTTTGTTTGCGTCCAGGCTGGAACGAGCTTCTTATCGCCTCATTCTCGCATCGCTCAGTCACGGTGAAAGATGGCATCCTGTTGGCGACCGGCCTGCACGTCCACAGAAACAGCGCCCACAGTGCTGGAGTGGGCTCCATCTTTGATAGGTAGGTTTGTAGGTTCAAAGTTAAAGCTGGAGTTACTGTATTGACTTGTTAAAATGTAGTTTACACGGCTGCAACCATCAGCTACAGGGGGTTAATATTAATCATCAGCTGCAGATACATTACATCATGTGCTCTGATGTAGGAACACTTTTACTAAAGGCTACAGTTGACTTAAGTTTCTTCCATATGTGGATTCTTCATGATAAATGGGAGCCATGTATGTAATTGGTTTTATTTTGTTCACTCTCTAATGTTCATCACTCGATCTCCTGCAGAGTCCTGACTGAGCTGGTATCCAAAATGAAAGATATGCAGATGGATAAGACAGAGCTTGGCTGCCTGCGAGCCATCGTCCTCTTCAACCCAGGTCAGCTCCACTCTTCACCTTTTATACCCCCCCCCCCCCCCCTCCCTTCACACACAACCAGCATCACCAGGGGACCTCATGTGCATTCGTAAAGCATAAGAGAAATCTGACATTTCCCCCGTCATGGCTTTGCATAATACATATTGAAAGTAATTATATAATACTTATATTTAATATTCTACATATTATATTATATAGGCCTTTTTTATTTTAATATAATATTAAAATATAAAAAATATGGTA
This sequence comes from Cottoperca gobio, assembly GCF_900634415.1. Lineage (NCBI taxonomy): Eukaryota > Metazoa > Chordata > Actinopteri > Perciformes > Bovichtidae > Cottoperca > Cottoperca gobio. Next base: position 25,086,671 of record NC_041358.1, read on the forward strand.
GGTCATATGCAGGGGAATTTTAATCCAGATTCTGCCTTGTCGTGGCAGACGGGATTAAATTACAAATGACTAGAGGTCCCCAGGTAGTACTGGTCTCCTGCTAATGTCTTCTAAATGAGGTAGTTTTCTGTGTATTTGTATGTATTTGACATACAGAAGCAGATACTGAACTTAATATCTTCACGTCAGCCTCTCTATGAACCCATGATGTGTTTCTACCAGTGTGGCTTTTGACATACACAGATGTAATGTTTAATTAATGTAACGTCTGACTTGACTGACAGTTTGTGTTTGTTTCAGACGCAAAAGGTCTTTCAAACCCAGCAGAGGTCGAGGGGCTGAGGGAAAAGGTTTACGCCTCATTGGAGTCGTACACGAAACAGAAATACCCGGATCAGCCTGGCAGGTAGGAAACGCAAAACATTACAGCATCAATCGATATCCGACAGTTGTTGAGTTGCTGCTCGGGCTTGTGTGAAGGTTGCAGATTACATCTCGGCACAGCTCTTAACCACTTGATACAGCGTTAGATTTAAAAGAGGCCGGTAGTGTTACTGCTTATAGAAGATGGTTGCTATTTATTCTTTTTAATTTACTGTTGGGAGCTAAATATACTCTCAGTTTGCTTCAGCTGTCGACACTTAAAATTGTTATTGGCACAACAAACAAATAAATAAAATATTACTCTGATTCATTCATTTTGTTAAGTAAATGTATTTATTGTGTACTGAATTGACTTTTTAATGAAGAATATCACTTAATAATACTTTATTATTACTTTATTATTACATTATAAGTAAAAGTATTTATTGCAGATGACTTTAAATGTATGAAGGATTCATTAAATACACTACGTGATAACAAACCGAAGATTTGTTGTGTTATTTCAAGGTTCTTGATTTACAAAGTAACTATTATATATATATATATTATATTATTATATGTTATATATATATTTATATATAACTACAGTCGTAAGATAAATACAGTATTATCATATTTCCAAATAAAATATAGTACAATCAAAAAACTTTAGTGTGTAGTCTGGTAAAATTTAAATATATATATATATATATATGCATAAATAAAAATAGAAGGATGTTTGTGTCACAGTAATTGGCACTTTCTTCTTCTTTCCATCTTATTCTGCAGGTTTGCCAAACTTCTGCTCCGCCTGCCCGCCCTGCGCTCCATCGGCCTCAAGTGTCTGGAGCATCTGTTCTTCTTCAAGCTGATCGGGGACACGCCTATCGACACCTTCCTGATGGAGATGCTGGAGGCGCCGCATCAGATCACATGACACCAGTCCCCCCTTCCCCCTGTATATACTCCCGCATTGTCAGCGATATGAAGACGGAACTTAAAAAGACTTGATTCAAATTGTAAAACAACATATTTTGTACCAAGCAAAACATTGTAATTAAAGAAATTTTTTTAAGTATTTTGAGGTTGTGGGGAGGGTGGAGTCTTGAGACGGAGGATCGAGTACAGTCAAAATGAATTCTAATAGAATTGTTAACAGATTTCTTTTGTAAATAGATAATTTCAGGTGTCCATTTTAAAAGCAACCCAGTACAATTAGAAAAAAAAAGAATCATATTTTATTCAAAGAGGAGTTGTATAAAAAAAACTGAAACCATCCATGTATTTCTTAAAACACATTTGAGAATTCTTACAGAATAAAGTTATTTAAAAATGTATCTGAAATGTGTTGTTTGTCTTGTCTTTTTTTATTTATTATTATTATTGAGCTACATGGATTTTACAAGAGCAAATTGTTAGTATTAAAACAAATGTTAAAACATTTTTACTTTTGATCCCTGATCACCTGAAACTGCACATTTATTAAGTGACTGAGTTTAGGTCCTTAAGGCATATAACTTAATCAATGGCGGAACATTTTTTTAAACAAATATTAAAAATATTACTCAATTGCAACTAGAAACTAGCAAAAAAATATATAATGTGTTGATAGATTATACATTTTCTCAATATACGCAGAAATATGTTTTCAAGTGTTGTCCCATATTTGTAGTTCCACTCGTTGACCACCAGATGGCGCCAACACTGTAAACTCCTCAACACACACGCTTCATAGCATGGTGCATATTCCTGAGCTAGAGAACAACATCAGATCTTTTTGATGGTGTTGAAACTGCTGGTGATGTCCATATTGTATAAGATTAAACGTAAATATTAAAGAACTAAACAACAAAATGTGCAATATTGTGGAGCCGGACCGATAAATAAGCATGTATCAGAGATATATCTTTATCACTACATATTATTCATAAGACTGTACAAAAATGCGAACATTGTGTGGGAATATGTGTCAATACATGAATAAATAAAAAGGAATATTGACATAAATCTGATTTTATTATTTTAAAGATGTATTCTTTAAGTATCAATATTGTATAAGCCTCAACATAAATGATCGGTCCAGCTATAGCATATAGTATGTATTTTTTATTTCTTTATTTAGTTATTTAGGCATAGGCATATCTAAATCTCTAAAAAAAAGAATCTTGATTCATAACACTTGGAAATGGAAAGACAATCAACACTAATAGATACAATATGTTCTCCAGCACTTTTCATATTGTTGTTCATTTTTGGCATCTCCATTGACAATCCTGTTTGTAAAACTTAATAAAGTTTGTTAAAGCTTCTATTGATGCATCTATATATCTATTCAACACTTGAAATGCATCATATCCCTTCAAAATATGACCTTTCAACCTGCACTTTACTTCCTGAGCACTATATGCATTATTGCTTTCTAATGAGAAAACCTTTGATGTGCGTCTCTGGTAACTTTGTGCCGTCCAATGTGGGGAGAGAGAGTAACAGAGGAAGGGGGGGGGGGGGAGAGGTAACCGGCACCTGCACATGGAGGAAGTCTCTCTCTCTCTCCCTCTCTCTCTCTCTCTCTCTTTCCTTCCCGTTCACTCCTAATAGGATAATTGATAGAAAGCCTAAATAGTCGATAACGGTGGACTCGGAGAGGTCGTCGGAAGGAGACACGTTGATGCGCTGCTCTCTGCTCCGAGCAGCAAGTTGCAGCAGGACTTTGAGCTCCGGAGATGCTCTGAGAAGAACTGAAGAAGAGTTGAGAACCAAAATACTTCTGTAGCTTCTGGAGACTCACACTTTACAGGTATGAGCTTCTTCTTCTTTTTTTTTTATTTACTTACATAACTGTGTTTAAAATGTTCTTCAATTAACTTTGATTAAACGTATATTTGATAAATGTTTCTTCAGAGGAGAGGAGAGAGGCAATGGTGGATCGACCGGCATGCTTAGGTGGGTGAAACCCGATGACATGATTATATTAATAAAGCTTTATTAAGTAACATTTCATATTTAAAAAAAAACTTTTTTAAATGTTTGAATTTAACTTGCAGTGTTTGATTTTTTTAAAACTATTTTTGGCACGTGATCATCATCAAACGACCTTATTATTTGGTCAATTAAAAGAACAATTAACAAACAATTGATGCCTCAATATATACTACTTTTGTACAGTAATAAACATGTGTGTGTAACCACTTTCCCCTGACGTTACATCGAAGTAAAGCCGCATTTTAATGGCCCCTCCATCAAACTTTGTTCAGCCGAATAATCCAGTGTTTCAGCTGCTGATTGGAAAAGTGTCCTAATTAAAGGATTTCCCCATCATTGCAGATATGGATCAACGGGCAGTGTGTGCCGGATGCCACCGGATGATCAGAGACAGATTCCTGCTCAGAGTCACTGACGGCCTCTGGCATGAGGAGTGTGTGCGGTGCGCGGCGTGCGGGGACGCGCTCACTAACTCCTGCTTTCTGCGGGACCGCAAACTTTACTGCAAGCGGGACTATACTGAGTGAGTGCTGAGCTCTGACTGTTCATTATTGTTTGGTTCTCTCCTGATGTTCCAGCTGAGATCATGAAACACTTACAGCATTACTTCTCTGCCGAGAGGCTCATTTTCAGCTTCATCTAAAGTGAATGCAAACAGATTTCCCAGGTAGAGCAACATTTGATTTTACACTAATATTCTTTTTATCAGAGTTTTGCATTAAAAAAAAATGCAATTTCATTTAAATTAAAAATAAGGAAAATATTTTTTTTAAAGGTCACCAAACTATGTGACAATGTCAGGTTTCCCTCACTGGTGAAAAATCATCGCATAAAGACATTTAAATTCATCGAGAGTAGGCTAACATATACATATATATATATATATACATATATATATATATATATATATATATATATATATATATATATATATATATATATACATATATATATATATATATATATATATATATATATGCTAAAATGTATATAATATGCTAAAAATATCACATTTTAGCTGCACCTCATTTCTTGTTTAAATACAAAAGTGTTCAGCCTACAGTATAATTATTATACTATTTCTTTTCTAGTCCTGTCATCATGCAGTTTTAGCTTTGGCTCATGCATATATGTTGCAAATATACTACCCACATTATAGTGCATGTTATAGGAAAAACATCTATTTGTGTTTTACTAATGTACTTTTAATTTAGTTATAGGCTGTTCATTTTATTTTTGTTGGATTTTATTCATTTCTTTTATATTATTTTTTGGCCCCGTGGTCTAAAGATTACAGAGTGTTATTAAGTCTATTTTCACAACGGATCCCTTGTCCAGATCTGACCTTGACTAAGATTGTGTGTGTGTGTGTGTGTGTGTATGTGTGTGTGTGTGTGTGTGTGTGTGTGTGTGTGTGTGTGTGTGTGTGTGTGTGTGTGTGCAACTTAGAGAGATAGAGGGACAGTGAGAGAAAGTATCTATTCCTTCTTTGTTTTGCATTTTTTAAATATGGGTACATTTTTATAGTTTATGGCAAAAGCATTGAGTGTATGTGTGTGTGTATGTGGGAGGGGGGGGGGGGGGGGGTTGGTGTGTGTGTGTGTGTGGAAGGTTTGGTTTTGTATGTGTGTATATAGTGTAAGCTGACTTCCAGGGAACTTGGCACAGTGCACCAAGAGAACAAGGTGACTGTAGGAGGAAGGGGTGGCGAGGGAGCAGGAATGTGAGAACACTATTGCATCGTGTACATCCACACACACACACACACATACACACACACACACACACACACACACACACAACAACACAATCACACCTTCACACACACACGGCACACAACCAGGGGTAGAGCTCAACTGACACATTGTCAAAATGTGTTAAATTTTCGAGGTCCATTGGCGTGGCAACTGCAAGCTGGGGACAACATATGGTCTCGACGTCGAGGCGGTCCCCCCCCCAAAAAAAACCTCCCACCATTATTACCCATTGCCCGACTCCCTCTTACCCACCCAGAGCCATTACCTCATCCCTTCATTCTTCCTCCAAAACATGCTCTCACCTAAACAAGAGCCAAGATGAAAGCTGCTCACCCTCACAGGCAGCAGCTCACATTATTGCTGAACAATTTAGTGATGGTCGTTCTGCCAAGCAGGCAGGGACGCAAGAAATGTTACACCAAAACGCTCCCCGCCATCATGTTCCCAGCCAACTAAATCACACTGCGGTGGTGCTGGAGGTAGCTTTAGTCAGCAGAACATTTTAAAACACGCAGTTTTTGAAATGGCAAAGCACTGATGTCAACCTTTCAATAGTTAAAAGGAACTCAGAGTGGCTTCTTGTCAAAAACAACATCATTCAAAGTGCTTAATGTGATCAGTAGAGATCCCCACACTTGGCTAAAGCACAGAAGACAAAGCAGGACTGAGAGGTAATTAGGAGAGGAGAGCCATATGTCAGAAGGTCTGGTGAATCCCGACAAGAGAAGCGGCGAGGATGGTGTGAACTTATTTTGGGGGACAGTGCGCTCCATGAGCCCTGGCGCTGCAGTGCCGCGGCATCTGGAAAGCTCTGCTCACAGCAGCCCGTGAGTCGAGCTACGGGACGACGCCCAGCCGACCGTGAGATATCTGACCTGACCAATTAGCAGGAGGCCTGGTGCCAGAGCTCTGCTTCTGAGGTCTCACGTCTCTCTCCACCTCCCCGCCGGTGCTGTCGGGGGTTGTGACACCCTATAAGCACATGAGCACCACTTTGGTCCACGATGAGGATTTATTTTAGAAGTGTGCCAGCGTTTCTCTCTGCTCCCTCAGTCAGCTCATAAGTGATGACTATTCCACACTGTGACAACGTTTTGTCTCTGATCATACGCTGAATCTTTTGTCAGATTCTCGCCTTGTTTGTTCCTCGTGTGGTAAATCAATGGCAGCAGGAACACCAGGTTTGCCCCCGGTTCCCCCGGTTCACGGAAGCTAAAAGACAATAATGCTAAAATTTAAATTACCTGAACAAAGCAGTTTATATTTGTACCTCCAAATTCATCATAGCTTGCTTTTATTACTGGCTGCAAGAGGCCATAAATACCCAACTAGTATCAGAATGCAGAATTAATTTAAATGTGATTTATGCAGAACAGATTATTCAGAACTGCCTCGTTGAGTCACACTGTGGAGTAGTTTGATCTGTTTGAGACATGCAACCACAAATGGATGCATGTTCTTTGTTATACTCACGTAGATAGATACATTAGATAGCAGGACATTTCATTGCAATATCCTGCATCTTGTTATCCAGTACAGATGGAATAAATAAGTTGCATACATGCTATTTGTGTTGAGTGTTTCTTCACAGAACTAAAGCTACATGTTCAGGCCGTTTGACAATAGGTTGATTACATATGCATTAATCAATGTAGTGATGCATTTATATTAAATGGACCAGTGCAGCTTTACACTCAGCACCACAATGTAAAGATTAAGCAACATGAGATTTAGAGGATCAATAATTGGGTCAAACTTTCAACATCATGATGTTCTGAGGTAGACTTATTGATTGGATGTATGTATTGTCTTCAGCCCATCCGTGGTGATTTAAAAACACTTATCTTAATATGTTTTGTATGATTCCATGTAAATGATAATGATAACTATGTCAGTTTTATATTTTGCGATATATGACGAGCAGTTTTCAATTAGAAGATTGTCAGAGATGTTGGTAATAAATATTCCTGACATGATTGTATTGTCCAATTCACACAGGACACACAACACACACACAACACACACACACAACACACTGCTCTGTAATCTAATGAAGCTGTATGCAAATTCCTGTCTGACAATGTGATTTTTAGCTCGCTCTGATTGTCAGTGGACTCAGATTGGCTAAACGGTTCAGTGGACAGGTGCACTGAACAGCAGATTGGTCGTCAGATCAGCGGTGTGACTGCCGGTGCACTTGACCCGCAGATGTGTATCTGATACACGACCTCTGTCGGTGTGTGTTTAGCAAAAGATCCAAGTTAACCTGATCCAGAAACAAGATCTGTCTCTCTGCATGTCCACCAGACCAGCAGTCTGTCTACCAAAGGTCAGCACTGAAGTCAGGACAAGAACAATGAGAGAGGAGAGGAGAGCTGTGTGTGTGTGTGTGTGTGTGTGTGTGTGTGTGTGTGTGTGTGTGTGTGTGTGTGTACATTTCTGCTAAACACTCATCTTATTATTATACAGTGCATCTACATCGAGAGTGGCTGACCCTGTCCATGTCAGGGTGGAGGAGCGCAGGATTTTGCTGACTTATTTCTCCGTAATGATCTTGTCACTAATTGCCATGTCTAAATCCAGCGTGACTGAGTGTTCCCGCTCTCCTGCCAGAGCCTCTGCGCCAATCATGTGAACGGAAACTCTGAAATATTAAACACTTTGAGCTCCTCCATAAGTATTGGAGGTACTCTTACCTTTGCATTAACAACGCTCGCCGGGTACGATGAGACGAACTGGACACGGCGCGTAATGGAAAAGCCATTCTCGAAACACCAATGATCTCACAACGTTAATGCTACTTCACTGACATCTAGCATTAGCATCAGACTTTAAATCAAGTGCTTCGCCGTATCATAGAAACACAGAAACATTCCGGGTATTTGCTCGGCCACACTTCCTTTGAAAATGTTCCGTTGATGCGTCTTGTGTTGCCACAGGAATGCACATACCACAGACCATATTAAAGTGCACACTACTGAGGCCGTGGGGCAGACGACTCGGACGGGTCAAGCAGACCGACTGACCCTCCTGAGCTGCTGGGAATGGGCTTTACCGTTACCCTGGTGACCCCACAGCAACAGTGAGAGGTCCCAGCAATGTTTGTCTTCAGGATGTTGCAGCTCGAGACCTTTTGACAGGGACGTCTCAACCTGCGTGTTTGCTTTATGTTTAGTCTGAGGTTTTGTTTGTTGGTAAATACTGGGCTGAATTTACATAAAGGAAGTCAAAAGCTATATTTGTTTCACTTGAAAGTTAATGGGAAATCTTGACTCCACTTAAATCCCTTATTACTAAGATTATTTTCACTTTTAAGTCAAAACTGATTGAAACTGAAATAAAATATATATATATATATATATATGTGTGTGTGTCTTTTCGTGGCGTGCCATTTAATTGTCTGGACCGTGACAATGACTGAGACAAAATACATGAATGAACAATGTATTTGTTGCTTAAAAATACTATAAAAAGAAAGTTTAGCATCAAGTTGTTCTAATAAAAGAGATATGTGGGCTGTGGAAAATATTATTATTTTCTTTAAGGTTGTTCTTTACATTTGTAGTAGCTCCATTGATCAGTACCAAGTTGTTGTTGTTTTCCACACTAACCTCAACTGCTTATTATTTTCTAATGGCTACCAACAAAAAGCCTGAGCTTGAATCAGTGATATATGGGGGGGGGGGGGGGGGCGTGTGAAGTATTTTTATGTGAAAACAAAAACATGGAGAAAAAAGCTGTCACTTTCTCATGCCTCTGGGCTGACTGGTCTGGTGACCCAGTCAGGTCTGGAGACAAATGCCAGCTCCAGAATGATGACGCATCATCCTGCGTGACAGACCCAAAATGCCGCGGTGCCAGCCAGCGGACAATGGTCCTGCTGCTTGGGGGCCGGCTCTGTCTTTGTCCCGCTCTGGTTAAGCAGACTTAGGGATAATTCCGCGGATAATTCATGGGACCGGCGGCTCAGCCTCTCCCACCGGGAGATCTGATTCCCCCCCTCTGCCTGGAGCCATGGCCTGCCGAGAGCTTTTCTCCCGCCTCCCCAGGAGCACAGCCTCGGACAAGGCAGTCGGAGCCACGGCAACAGTCTCTGAGGCTAAGCCCACCAGTCCTGGTTGCCGGGCGCTAAGATGCACACCCGCCACGCTAAGGGTATGTGTCTGAGTGGTCGGGGCAGGAGGAGGAGGCGGAGAGGGGAGAAGTCAGGTTGGCAGTTGTTTTGAGTGACAGCTCGACTCAGCAACATTCCCCAAGTCAACGAAGCATTTTCTTCTTTCTCATGGAGTCCCTTCTTACCGAGGTGCGAGGGGTCCTCGAGTGTCTCAGCTTATACTCAAGCTCCAGGCAGCCAAACAAAAGCATTACTCTCTGTTATTTACTGAGCTCTCACAATTCCTCTCTACTTCCTCCCTTGTTACACCCCCACCCTCCTATCCCTCTCTGCAGTCTGTTTGCAGTGCGTTGTGGGGGCTGTGCTGAGGCCATCTCTCCCGCTGACCTGGTGATGCGTGCGGGGGCCGCTGTGTTCCACCTGCGCTGCTTCACCTGCAGCGTTTGTTCCTGCCGCCTGCAGACTGGAGACCGCTGTGTCCTCAGGGAGGGACAGCTACTGTGTGCCAGAGAGGACTACCATCAGTGTGTGGCCAGCCCGACCTCCTCCGACACAGGTACAGGCTGTGTACAGTGTGTGTGTGTGTGTGTGTGTGTGTGTGTGTGTGTGTGTGTGTGTGTGTGCAGTGTGTGTTTGTATATGTACACTAATAACTGGATCAAAACGGACACAAACGGGTTGTTTTGAGCCAGTGTTGCTGATCCAATCCTGTCACTATTTGTTACTGATTGTTAGTCATTTGTGTATATTTGTGCAGTTTTGAATGTGATATGTATTTCATTTTGTACAAACAAATGTGTGGCAGTCTTAAAGTTCAAAAGATCTATATTTTAGTTTGGGTAAATAACCCAACAATATTATGAAAATACAACATTATTAGGTGTCAAATATCATTAAAATGATGCTATGACTAAAACTACTGGCTAAAACTTTCCCATCTACTTATTAAGAAATTCAAGTGGTCTGAAAGTGTTTTAGGGGCTTTGTCAATGTGAGCTGTTAAAAAGCATTCTGGGAAATGGAGGAAACCTTAAACTGATGCGGAAATCAGGTTAAATGAAAAATAAAACTACAACTCAAAAAAACTGAGTGCAAATGAAGCATTGAACTCATGGCATGAGTTTTTCTTTTGTTTTTCTTTATGTGAATGCCTTGTAAGTGAATAAACATTTGCTTTTCAATCACGTGTGCCCACTAGGTAAAAGTGAAGAAGAAGAGGAAGAGGAGGAGGAGGAATGTGGAAGGGTCACAGGCAGACGAGTTAGATCAGAAGACCCGGAGAGCAAACGTCCTAAAAGGCCGCGCACTATTCTCACCACTCAACAAAGACGGACCTTTAAAGCCTCCTTCGAGGTCTCATCCAAGCCCTGCCGAAAGGTAGAGGGATTATTCTGTGTTCACCCGGGAGGTGCTGAAGTTCCTGTTCCAGATATCACATAGAGTGTCCATCTAATTTCTTTAAGATTATAGTTGTTTTCTGTCAACATTCTTACTGTAATTCCTATAAACAACTGAGAATCTTGTCAGTTTAATGAGAATATAACATAGACTAGTGTGTGTTATTAGAAGTTTTATCTTTTTTTATGTGTATTTCTCTCATGCTTTTCAAAAAAGAACAAATAATTCACTCTTCAATGCATAAAACATAGAAGTTAGCCCAGAAGTGTTGCAGGATTTCAGCGTTCTACTGTCTGTAGCAGTGCTGCTCATTGCTATGAGTTGATAAACGATAGCTGTGAATACATTAAACGCAGACTTGACCAAAAAATACATTTCATAAAAGCTTTCATCCCTTTTTATCCTTGTTTGAGGCAGATTGGTGAAGGGATATAGATTATTTTAACTTTCAAATGACCTTTTCTCTGTTTCTATTTTCTAATTTTTACCCTCCCTTTCTTACTTTCCCCTCCCCCTGAATTTTAATCCAAGGTAAGGGAGACCTTGGCAGCAGAGACTGGTCTGAGCGTCCGGGTGGTGCAGGTCTGGTTCCAGAACCAAAGAGCCAAAGTAATACAAAGTACACACACACACACACACACACACACACACACACACACACACACACACACACACACACACACACACACACAGTCATATGCAGTACTAATAAAAGGACTCTTTCTGCACCGTGTGTGTATGCCAGAGTGGAAATCAGCCTGGTTATCTCTTCATACAGGAAACTGATGACATCTCACTGCGAGATCACTGCAGATTAAACCCCATATTTCCTCACAAAGTGCGCTCACGTGTGGTTTCCCTCCTCCACTGAAAGAAGTCCTTTACCTTTCTGTTAATACTTTGCAATTGAGTGAACACACTCGTATGCCTGGGTGGCAGAGGGACTGCGGAGTGAGAAAAATGTGTTACACTCCGCCTGTGTGTGAGGTTTATGTCTGCTTGTGCATGTTTTTTAGATGAAGAAACTGGCCAGGAGGCAGCAGCAGCAGCAGGAGCAGCAGCAGACTCAGGAGCCGCGTGAGCACCCATCACATCACACAGGTATTATTTTTAATACGAAGATTATTATTATTACTCCCATATGATATGATATCCTTAAGATAAAGTTAGATATATATCTTACTTTTCAGCAATGCTATAATTGAGATAATATTGTAGTATCAGGAGGTTTTTTTATTATCTTTTAGCAGATTATTTAATCAATATTACAAAGGCAAAAGAGTAAGATTAGGGTGAATACCTTATCTCTTGACAAATATGTGAGTTTAGAAAGCCACATAAGTCAGTTAATATAGATTTAAAGATGCCAAATAGCTATAGCAACATGAAGGCAGCTCACTTCCAGACGTTACTGTAACAGACAGCAGTAAACACACTCCTGTGTGTCTCCTGCGCCCCACAGCGCCCTCCTGTGGCGGTTTGACCTCTGAGCTGGAGCACCTGGGTTCCTCCTACACCCACATTCAGCAGCAGCAGCAGCAGCAGATGGGACTCACCACACTAGAGCAGCAGGACTATGACATGGACCCCTTCAGGCAGGGCCTGACCCCACCTCAGATGCCAGGGGATCACATGCACCCCTACGGTAAAGAGTCAAACCGTGATGGAGAATTACATTTAAAGTAATGCTCGACAAAGGTTTCATGATTACTTGGATTGGCAGAACAAACAAAAAGATTTAAAAATTACATGATTTATTGGCATTATTTGTTATTAGCATAGTTTATTATTTTAAAATGTACAATAGTTTGTTTAATTTCTCAAATCTGGATCCCATTAAGCTCCATACTAACATAATAACTCACATTTACGTTTTAGCGTGAGACAATTTGAAAGATTTAAATGCAAAAGCATTGCAGTCTCTTTGTGACGTGTGTGGAGCAGCTCCACTTTGCATTAAACTCTCATGCAATGTTCTGTCCAGCAGTCTAAAATAATGTCAGAATTAATTATGATCAAAATGGAAAATAACAGCAGCATTACATGTTACAGCACAATTTAATAATACAAAACAATCACCACCTCTCTAGCACAAACATATGAACATTATATGTTCTTGACAGTATTATCTGCAAGGCTTTTGTATTGTATTATATGTATTATTAATATTTATGTCCCTTGTACAGTGCAAATGAATGTAAAGTCCTTCACAGCCTGATGACATCACTAGGGTTATATCTTTAACTTTAGAAAGCTCCCTGCAGATCAACATGAAGACATTGTTACCACTGTTTTCACATTTTATTTTTACTTTTGTTTTGGTTTTTGTTTGTGCATAACCACAAGTATTGCTTATGTTACCTTTCTAATTTTTTACAGTCAGAAAAATAGAAAAAGAAAACACAAATATACAAAATAAACTGTCCATTATCAAAGAAAAGACATCCTCTCTCACTCTAAGCTGAAAGGTCATTTTGGTCAAATATCTATCATTATTAGAGATATAATCATTTATATTTGGTACATAACTTTGCATCTTGTTGTTATTTCATATACCAAAACTCCTTTTTTTTGTTTTAGGTTTTAAGGGTCTGTACGGTGACATGGACAGAGACCCTCTGTGTCATGTGGCCGACAGTGACTGCCTGTCCCTGGGAGACTCCTCTCTGCTCACCCCTATTGACCGCCTCTACTCCATGCAGGACTCTTACTTCACCTCCTGAGGGTGGAGAGCGGACTCAGTGACAAACGGTGTGTCTCCCTCATCCCTATCTGTCTGTACCGTGCACAAGGTAGTTGAAGAATCCCCGTCAGTGGGACGTGGGTACACTGTGACACCGTGAAATATACCATGTGCATGTGCATATAAACGTGACTACACTACTGCCTCTTCTGCTTCACGACACAGGCTCCTGTGTCTGCACGATGCTGTCGGACCTCTCGCTATGTTTGAACCATTATGAGATCATAACTGCATCTACTAATGTAAATAACTTGTTTGGGTGTGTATTTGTATTTATTCTCACAATGTGTGTATGCTGTTCATCAACAATGATCAATAAATAATGGTTATGATACAGTGTATGTTCAGTGTAACATGTGAGTCTGAAGCGCAGGCTGATTTATGATGACGATGGGGTATTCATGCTGAGGGTTAGAGCCGGGTCAGTCCATCCTCGGTGCTTATCAGGCCAATCTAGGTGACAGGTCAGCGAGGAATCTTCCCCTGGCTGTTGGGTGGATCGTCAGATTGTGAAACGCTGGGCTATGACAGCTATATGGGTCAGTGGCAGGTAAGCATCACATCCACGCCGCCATCATCAACGCTCACATTGTGCTCCTCACGGTCAAAGGCCCTCGCTGCATTTTTCTGCCTTTTTCCTTCCTCCAGTCATCGAAGAGGATGGGAGGGGGGGCTGGGGGACCACCCAGGCACTGTGCCCGGCTGGAATGCACCAATCCTGGGGAGGGAGGTTGAGAAAACCCAGAGTGGGGGCTCCAGACAACGGAGGAGCTGAAAGCTGTGTCAGAGGAGAATGCCCACGGTGACACAGAGATATGAAGCCCCACTGTATGGAGTGCCTCCTTGCCCCAGCCATGAACCCTCTCCTGGACCCATCTCATATTTCCCACTATGAAATCAGACCTCGCAGAGCAGAAAGCGCAAGTCAATGGTCAGGAACAATCTAACTGTCTGTCACCGCGGTATGCTCCTGCCAAGCAGAGCTGAAGAAGTGTGCAGCAGAGTATACCGAGTGTGTGTTTCTTTGAGTCTGCTTTTTGTATCGACGTCTGTATCTGCTCTAAGTGTCTGCTGGCATGTGCGTGTGTGCACGCTCATGTGTTAGGTGGAACAACACTCTTTGTTGTAGGGACTAAAGTATCCTAATGTACTTCCTCGTATCTTTAGAGGTAGGTAACGGGAGAGAAGCCAGACTTAAAAATGAGGGAAGGAAGCCAAGGTGCTCACCTGCGGGGCTTTTTTTTTTCCTTCTCGTGTGCGAGTCTGTGCGCAGTTGGCACGCATATATGGTTGCCAGCAGCAGTGGGTGGGATGAGAAAAATAATCAAACCGTGATCATACGGTCACAGCGGGTAGCAATAACCTCATTATTATTCTGACGGTAGCCAAACAGTTTCCTGTCGACAGTGTGGTTATTTATTGCACCCTTCATGCCAACCACAGGCCGCAAACCCTCTGTCTTTTAACCGCTATAATTGGCTTCATGCTGTTGCAGCGCCAAGACAGATGCACACGCTTTGTTGAAGATCCTCCATTGGTCTGGGGGTATACTATTGGCACACATACACAGGGAACACTCTCTACAGCAGATACTGCCATACACTAGAACTTCCATATGAACCAGACAATGGTTTAATACAAAATGTACATCAACCCTAATATGAAACATATTTTCAACACCATGTGACTCTCAGTTCAGAGGCAGTGAATTGCCCTTTGATGTGGGATCAGTGCCCAGTGTTCCACATTGAGCTGAGACGGATAATAGATCACTTCCTCACCACTCAGTGACACAAAGCTTTCTGGCTACTGAATGTGCTAAACTGACACTTTGTGCCAGTTGACCCCCACAGTATAAGTTCCAATGGGGGAGGTCACATGTGGGTAAACTGAGCTGCGAGGGAGGGCACCGGCAAGACAGGGTCACACCATTCTGCACCTAATGAACATGGACACGGACAAAGAATGGGTTGATCGCAGCCTCCTGCGCCTGCTGCGGGTCATCAGGTAGAGCGGTCGTCTACCGACCGAAAGGTCGTGGTTTGGATTCCCTTCTCCTGCAGCCTACGTGTCAAAGTGTCCTTGGGCAAAAATACTGAAACCCACATGTTTATCGCTCCTAATGAGCAGGTGGCACCCTGTATGGTAGCCTCTGCCACCGGTGTATAATGTAAATATAAGCGTGAATGCTGGCACTGTATGTCATTCATTTATCATTTAAGGTGCGGTATTTGGTGAGTCAGCTAATACAATAAAAAGGACAATTCAAGAATTGTTTGATAGTTTATTGATCAAGCAATCAAGCAATCAAGCAAAAACACAAAGCAGGTGATGCACACACACTTTACTTTGTGTAAGTATTAATGCAAAGCTCTAATCCTACTGTAATGTTTTAGTACCAGTATCGTACACAAACCACACTTACATATAATAAGAGCAAGCATGAGGCTGCAGTATTTGAAATGATTTTGCTGCAAAAATCAAGACTCAAAATCAAATGCTGGATTGTCTCTGACTCCCCATGCTGGTGCTTCAGACATGTTGGGATTCCCTGCAAAGATCGGAAACAAGAATACACTTTAGTGCTACAGTATGTGTGAAACTGTGCAGCAGCATTGCAGTATGTCTCACCTCTTTTCTTGAATAGTATTATAAGCAACAAAGCCAGTCCTATCAGGACCAGTGGCCCGACAATGTAGGCTGCTTTTACACCTGAAGACTGCATCATGGCAGTCCCAGTTCCCATATTTTCTACAGGAACACATAAAGATCACAGTTAAAAAACAGTCCCTACTGCATGTTTCTTGATCAGCAGGTCATTCATCACTATTTTTAATTGGTCTGTCGGTCCACCACTTTGATCCAGACTGCAATATCTCAACAACTACTGGATGGATTACCATGTTTTTCGTACAGATATTCATAGTTCCCTGAGGATGAATACTAATGAGCTTGGGGATCCACCGACTTTTCCTCTTGCACAACCAGCAGGTCAAAGTTCAAACTTGTGCAGTTAAATATTTCAACATCGACCTGATGGAGTGGCACAAAATGAGATCTAGACATTTAAAGTTTGCAGATGATGCATCCTTGTGAATTTAGTGATCACTTAATTAGATGTAAGACCTGCTTAATAGCAGCATGTTCACATTGTGAGCATGTCAGCGTGCAGACAATAAATCTATTTACCCGTGCAGATAGGCAGGCTGTCATTCCAAGACCCAGTGGAGGAGCAAAACAGCACCTCTGTGCCGTACAGGGAGAATCCCTCTTCACAGGTGAAAAGACACTGAGAGCCAAAGCTGAAGTTCCCCAGAGGATGTGAGCAGTTCACAGACAGGGATAAAGAGGCACGGATATCCTCACACTGTAGGGCTAAGATGTGGAAAAGACAGAAATGAATACCAGAACAGCAAGACAGAAGTTTGAGGTTGTGTAAGCACTCACGCTGGCAGGTGGGCAGATCCTGACTCCAGCGGCCTGAGTTATTGCATGTCAGAGTTGGTGTTCCTCTCAGGAAGAAGCCCTCATTACATTTAAAGTCACAGTGGGAGCCATAGCTGAAACGAGAGAACGGATGGCTGCAGTTCACCCTGCCATGTGGCGAAGCGTTGGCCACAAGGGGGCATGGTCGCGCTGCAGATAACAACAAAGAATATGACCATCAGCTTCAAATAATCCTAATTTCCTTCAATACTTAACAAGATTCAAGACATGACAGTTTAATGACACAGCTATGATATAAACATATGTACAAGTGTACATTAATGTGCACCCAGCAGGAGGGGGTATATGGAAAGTGCAGCTCTCTCATATTATGATTAATTACCCAGACAGTGGGGTAATTCTCTGCTCCACATGCCCAGAGAGGTGCACTCTGTGTCCACCGTCCCATTCAGGACAAAACCCTCCTCACAGCTTGATGTGCACCGAGATCCAAAACTGAACTCTTCATGAGGATCAGAGCAGACGAAGGAGCCATGAGAGGAGGAGTTCAGGGTGGGACATCTCTTAGCTGGAGGGGAACAGAGAGAGGGAGAACCAAATATATTTAAAAGCTTTACATGATAAAGTCAATCAAGTCACCTAAAGCATTACATTAAGAGCTCCATGTGAACAACAGATAGTAATACAAACATTTATACTTTTCTTTACCGAAGCAAGTTGGGATGTCTGCAGTCCATGTGCCCAGAGAGGTGCACTCTGTGTCTGCCGTCCCATTCAGGACAAAACCCTCCTCACAGCTTGATGTGCACCGAGATCCAAAACTGAACTCTTCATGAGGATCAGAGCAGACGAAGGAGCCATGAGAGGAGGAGTTCAGGGTGGGACATCTCTTAGCTGGAGGGGAACAGAGAGAGGGAGAACCAAATATATTTAAGAGCTTTAGATGATAAAGACGTACAATCAAGTCACCTAAAGCATTAAATTAAGAGCTCCATGTGAGTAACAAATAATAATACACATATTTATACTTTTTTAAATGTTATTTTACCAAAGCAAGTTGGGACGTCTGCGCTCCAATTGCCCAGAGAGGTGCACTCTGTGTCTGCCGTCCCATTCAAGACAAAACCCTCCTCACAGCTTGATGTGCACCGAGATCCAAAACTGAACTCTTCATGAGGATCAGAGCAGACGAAGGAGCCATGAGAGGAGGAGTTCAGGGTGGTACATCTCTTAGCTGGAGGGGAACAGAGAGAGGGAGAACCAAATATATTTAAGAGCTTTAGATGATAAAGACGTACAATCAAGTCACCTAAAGCATTAAATTAAGAGCTCCATGTGAGTAACAAATAATAATACACATATTTATACTTTTTTAAATGTTATTTTACCAAAGCAAGTTGGGACGTCTGCGCTCCAATTGCCCACAGAGGCGCACTCTGTGTCTGCCGTCCCATTCAAGACAAAACCCTCCTCACAGCTTGATGTGCACCGAGATCCAAAACTGAACTCTTCATGAGGATCAGAGCAGACGAAGGAGCCATGAGAGGAGGAGTTCAGGGTGGGACATCTCTTAGCTGGAGGGGAACAGAGAGAGGGAGAAGCAAATATATTTAAGAGCTTTACATCAGTGTTTCTCAAACTTTTTCAGACCAAGGACCACTTAACCAATACAAAAACACTCACGGACCACCTGACTCCCCAAATATCCAAAAATAATAGGCCTGTTTACCACTCCAACAATATATTACGAATGACAGCCTAATAATGAGCTCTATGTGACCTTCTCTATATCACACATTAAAGGGTTAGGGTTAGGGTTAGGGTCTATAGGCCTATTAGTCATTTTTAAACAGTTTGAGAAACACTTTAAACTTATAATATATTCATTTCAAATGTGACATTTTACCAATATACTCACGGACCACTCTTTGTTGGACTTCTGTGCTAGTCATGGAATGGCCATAACAAACACCATGTTCGAACATAAGGATGCTCATAAGTGCACGTGGTACCAGAGCACCCTAGGCCAAAGGTCAATGATCGATTTTGTAATCGTATCATCTGATCTGAGGCCGCATGTTTTGGACACTCGGGTGAAGAGAGGGGCGGAGCTGTCGACTGATCACCATCTGGTGGTGAGTTGGATCAAGGGGTGGGGGAAGACTCTGGACCGACCTGGTAAACCCAAACGGGTAGTGTGGGTGAACTGGGAACGTCTGGAGGAAGCCCCTGTCCTGGGGATCTTTAACTCACACCTCCAGCGGAGCTTTTCAGACATCCCTGTGGAGGTTGGGGGCATTGAACCTGAGTGGGCGATGTTCAAAACCTCTATTGCTGAAGCTGCGGTGGTCTCAAGGTCTTAGGTGCCTCAAGGGGCGGTAACCCTCGAACACCGTGGTGGACCCCGGTGGTCAGGGAAGCCGTCCGACTGAAGAAGGAGTCCTTCCGGGTTATGTTATCCGGAAGGACTCCGGAAACAGTTGCAGGGTATCGAAGGACTAGAAGGGCGGCAGCTTCTGCCGTGTCAGAAGCAAAGCAGCAGGTGTGGGAGAAGTTCGGAGAAGCTATGGACAAGGACTTTCGGTCGGCACCAAGGTGCTTCTGGAAAACCATCCGGCACCTCAGGAGGGGGAAGCGAGGAACCATCCAAGCTGTGTACAGTGTAATAGCAATTTAAATGTCTACTGTTTAAATAATGTTCTAATAATGTTACAAGTGATGATCTGCCTATTTCTCTTTCTATGCATTTGCACAACTTTACAAATTCCCTTAGCAAGCCAGGGTCAACTGCCTTTTCTTGTCTTAATGGGGGAGGCATTGTAAAACAGGACACAGATGGTCCTCTCTCTTTAGATTTACATACTGATTAACTCTCTGAGAAAGAATCTTGGGTGTGACATTTGTTTTAGTGTTTACATAACTGTTATCAAGGAGACGGTCAGGATACTATGTTGCTCCAAGAAACAAATGTTTATGTTTATATACCTAAAGCTAAAAGGTTTGAGTTTCCCAGGACTGAGTTCATCAGATTGTAGGAGATGACCTTACAAACATCAAAATGAACTAATCTAACAGAGATCATCTTTGGTTTATTGCTTGTTTACAGTGAATAACAGATGTGCTGATCAATCACTTATTGACCGATGTTTTATTGTTCTATAGGTCATCAGAAGTTTGTCCCCTGTCCCCTGCTGTGTTTATGACTCAGTCACTAAAAAGTCACGGAACAAGAGTATATAAATTGTCTATGTATCCTCATTCAAACTGTGCCCTCCTACAGATTATGTTGTATTCTGTAGAACTGGTGCCAATTTGAGATCTCAAATAAATGCAAAAAGACAACTCTGTCTCTATCACCATTTATTTGACTTTATATACATCTCTCCAGAGTAAAGCAGGAAAACTTCCACAACAGCAGCAAGGGTGGGACCCTGCTGACTTCAACTGAGAAGGTTATCGGCCGGTGGAAGGAGCACTTTGAGGAACTCCTGAATCCGACTAACACGCCCTCTATGGTAGAGGCAGAGCTGGAAGCTGATGGGGGATCATCGTCAATTTCCCTGATGGAAGTCACTGAGGTAGTCAAACAACTCCACAGTGGCAAAGCCGCAGGGGTTGATGAGATCCGTCCAGAAATGCTGAAGGCTTTGGGTGTTGAGGGGTTGTCTTGGTTGACACGCCTCGTCAACATTGCGTGGAAGTCTGGGACAGTGCCTAGGGGTTGGCATACCGGGGTGGTGGTTCCCCTATTTAAAAAGGGGAACCAGAGAGTGTGTGCCAACTACAGGGGTATCACACTTCTCAGCCTCCCTGGTAAAGTCTACTCCAAGGTACTGGAAAGGAGGGTTCGGCCGGTAGTCGAACCTCTGATTGAAGAGGAACAATGCGGATTCCGTCCTGGTCGTGGAACAACAAACCAACTCTTTACTCTTGCAAGGATCCTGGAGGGGGCCTGGGAGTACGCCCATCCGGTCTACATGTGTTTTGTGGATCTGGAGAAGGCGTATGACCGGGTCCCCCAGGTGATACTGTGGGAGGTGCTGCGGGAGTATGGGGCGAGGGGGTCACTTTTGAGGGCCATCCAATCCCTGTACGCCCAAAGCGAGAGTTGTGTCCGGATACTCGGCAGTAAGTCGGACTCGTTTCCAGTGAATGTTGGCCTCCGCCAGGGCTGCGCTTTATCACCAATCCTGTTCGTGATTTTCATGGATAGGATATCGAGGCGTAGTCGTGGAGGAGAGGGGTTGCAGTTCGGTGACCTGTAGGATCTCATCGCTGCTCTTTGCAGATGATGTGGTCCTTATGGCATCATCGGTCTGTGACCTTCAACAGTCACTGGATCGGTTCACAGCCGAGTGTGCAGCGGTTGGGATGAGGATCAGCACCTCTAAATCTGAGGCAATGGCTCTCAGCAGGAAACCCGTGGATTGCCTACTCCGGGTAGGGAATGAGCCATTACCCCAAGTGAAGGAGTTCAAGTATCTCGGGGTCTTGTTCGCGATTGAGGGGACGATGGAGCGAGAGATTGGCCGGAGAATCGGAGCAGCGGGGGCGGTATTACAGTCACTTTACCGCACCGTTGTGACGAAAAGAGAGCTGAGCCAGAAGGCAAAGCTCTCAATATACCGGTCGATCTTCGTTCCTACCCTCACCTATGGTCATGAAGGCTGGGTCATGACCGAAAGAACGAGATCACGGGTACAAGCGGCCGAAATGGGTTTTCTCAGACGGGTGGCTGGCGTCTCCCTTAGAAATAGGGTGAGAAGCTCAGCCATCCGTGAGAGACTCGGAGTAGAGCCGCTGCTCCTTTATGTTGAAAGGAGCCAGTTGAGGTAGTTCGGGCATCTAGTAAGGATGCCACCTGGGCGCCTCCCTAGGGAGGGGTTCCAGGCACGTCCAGCTGGGAGGAGACCCCGGGGAAGACCCAGGACTCGGTGGAGAGATTATATCTCCTCACTGGCCTGGGAATGCCTCAGGATCCCCCAGTCGGAGCTGGAGGATGTGGCCCGGAGAAGGGAAGATTGGGATTCCTTACTGGAGCTGCTGCCCCCGCGACCCGATCCCGGATAAGCGGTAGACGATGGATGGATGGATTACTTGAGAAAGACTGCTCTACATGGTAAAGTCAATCAAGTCACCTAAAGCATTAAATTAAGAGCTTCTCTGTTGATTGTGAATAACAGATAGTAACACAGATATTTATACTTTATTTTACCAAAGCAAGTTGGGACGTCTGCGCTCCAATTGCCCAGAGAGGTGCACTCTGTGTCCACCGTCCCATTCAAGACAAAACCCTCCTCACAGGTTGATGTGCACCGAGATCCAAAACTGAACTCTTCATGAGGATCAGAGCAGACGAAGGAGCCATGAGAAGAGGAGTTCAGGGTGGGACATCTCTTAGCTGGAGGGGAACAGAGAGAGGGAGAAGTAAATATATTTAAGAGCTCTGCATGATAAAGACGTACAATCAAGTCACCTAAAGCATTACATTAAGAGCTCCATGTGAGTAACAAACAATAATACAACAATTTATACTTTTTTAAATGTTATTTTACCAAAGCAAGTTGGGATGTCTGCGCTCCAATTGCCCAGAGAGGTGCACTCTGTGTCTGCCGTCCCATTCAGGACAAAACCCTCCTCACAGCTTGATGTGCACCGAGTTCCAAAACTGAACTCTTCATGAGGATCAGAGCAGACGAAGGAGCCATGAAAGGAGGAGTTCAGGGTGGGACATCTCTTAGCTGGAGGGGAACAGAGAGAGGGAGAAGCAAATATATTTAAGAGCTCTACATGATAAAGATGTACAATCAAGTCACCTAAAGCATTAAATGAAGAACTCCATGTGAGTAACAAACAATAATACAGCAATTTATACTTTTTTAAATGTTATTTTACCAAAGCAAGTTGGGATGTCTGCGCTCCAATTGCCCAGAGAGGTGCACTCTGTGTCTGCCGTCCCATTCAGGACAAAACCCTCCTCACAGCTTGATGTGCACCGAGAACCAAAACTGAACTCTTCATGAGGATCAGAGCAGACGAAGGAGCCATGAGAGGAGGAGTTCAGGGTGGGACATCTCTTAGCTGGAGGGGAACAGAGAGAGGGAGAAGCAAATATATTTAAGAGCTCTACATGATAAAGACGTATAATCAAGTCACCTAAAGCATTACATTAAGAGCTCCATGTGAGTAACAAATAATAATACAGCAATTTATACTTTTTTAAATGTTATTTTACCAAAGCAAGTTGGGATGTCTGTGCTCCAATTGCCCAGAGAGGTGCACTCTGTGTCTGCTGTCCCATTCAGGACAAAACCCTCCTCACAGCTTGATGTGCACCGAGAACCAAAACTGAACTCTTCATGAGGATCAGAGCAGACGAAGGAGCCATGAGAGGAGGAGTTCAGGGTGGGACATCTCTTAGCTGGAGGGGAACAGAGAGAGGGAGAACCAAATATATTCAAGAGCTTTACATGATAAAGACGTACAATCAAGTCACCTAAAGCATTAAATTAAGAGCTCCATGTTAATAACAGATAGTAATACACCGATTTATACTTTATTTTACCGAAGCAAGTTGGGATGTCTGCGCTCCAATTGCCCAGAGAGGTGCACTCTGTGTCTGCCGTCCCATTCAGGACAAAACCCTCCTCACAGGTTGATGTGCACCGAGATCCAAAACTGAACTCTTCATGAGGATCAGAGCAGACGAAGGAGCCATGAGAGGAGGAGTTCAGGGTGGGACATCTCTTAGCTGGAGGGGAACAGAGAGAGGGAGAAGTAAATATATTTAAGAGCTCTACATGATAAAGACGTACAATCAAGTCACCTAAAGCATTACATTAAGAGCTCCATGTGAGTAACAAACAATAATACAGCAATTTATACTTTTTTAAATGTTATTTTACCAAAGCAAGTTGGGATGTCTGCGCTCCAATTGCCCAGAGAGGTGCACTCTGTGTCTGCCGTCCCATTCAGGACAAAACCCTCCTCACAGCTTGATGTGCACCGAGTTCCAAAACTGAACTCTTCATGAGGATCAGAGCAGACGAAGGAGCCATGAGAGGAGGAGTTCAGGGTGGGACATCTCTTAGCTGGAGGGGAACAGAGAGAGGGAGAAGCAAATATATTTAAGAGCTCTACATGATAAAGATGTACAATTAAGTCACCTAAAGCATTAAATTAAGAGCTCCATGTGAGTAACAAACAATAATACAGCAATTTATACTTTTTAAAATGTTATTTTACCAAAGCAAGTTGGGATGTCTGCGCTCCAATTGCCCAGAGAGGTGCACTCTGTGTCTGCTGTCCCATTCAGGACAAAACCCTCCTCACAGCTTGATGTGCACCGAGAACCAAAACTGAACTCTTCATGAGGATCAGAGCAGACGAAGGAGCCATGAGAGGAGGAGTTCAGGGTGGGACATCTCTTAGCTGGAGGGGAACAGAGAGAGGGAGAACCAAATATATTCAAGAGCTTTACATTGTAAAGACGTACAATCAAGTCACCTAAAGCATTAAATTAAGAGCTCCATGTTAATAACAGATAGTAATACACCGATTTATACTTTATTTTACCGAAGCAACTTGGGATGTCTGCGCTCCAATTGCCCAGAGAGGTGCACTCTGTGTCCACCGTCCCATTCAAGACAAAACCCTCCTCACAGCTTGATGTGCACCGAGATCCAAAACTGAACTCTTCATGAGGATCAGAGCAGACGAAGGAGCCATGAGAGGAGGAGTTCAGGGTGGGACATCTCTTAGCTGGAGGGGAACAGAGAGCGGGAGAAGCAAATATATTTAAGAGCTCTACATGGTAAAGTCAATCAAGTCACCTAAAGCATTACATTAAGAGCTCCATGTGAGTAACAAACAATAATACACATATTTATACTTTTTTTTACCGATGCAATTTGGGATGTCTGCACTCCATGTGCCCAGAGAGGTGCACTCTGTGTCTGCCGTCATATAGATATAAATCAAGCTTAGTCCACTCAATAGAAATCAATGGTTTTCTGAAATACGTGTATTATGACTGCACTTTTATAAACATAGCATGCACATGAGGTGGGGTAATGAATAACCATGCTGACATCATTTACAGCCAAGGGAAACAGTAACTTCCCACCCAGATTAAATGACAATGTTGTTTTCTCATTGACATAAGTGAGAACAGGCGTGACCCGAATCTGATCTGCTGTGCAGTCTGGACAGGATGTGACTGCACATTGAGGCCAGCTAAGTATTAGTAAAAGGTGGCCGTCAATCTATTAACAGGGGTCAAGTGTTCACAAAAACAAAGATCAGATGGAAAATAACAGGGTGTCATTTTACATTTAAAGGCAACGACTTTACCTCCACATGTTGGGACACTGGCGGTCCACTGGCCGATGTGGTCACAAAGTATTTGGTCCGGTGCACTGGGCTCAAAGCCTTCATCACACCTGACCTCACAGGAGGAGTTGTAGCTGTACAGTGCAATGGGGTGGCTGCAGTTTATACGGCCTGCACTGATGTTGCTGCGGTCCAGAACTGGACACTGTTCAACTAAGACGGGCAGTGAAAAACATATGTAATTGGAAAAAAAACAACAGTTTTGACATTGTTGATATCCTTGACAAACCTTGACACAGAGGAACAGGGTGGCTCCAACGTCCGCTGGCTTGGCAGAGCAGCTGGGGCTCGCCTGCTATGTGAAAGCCAAGTGCACAGTGGAAACGACAGGAAGAGTTGAAACGATCGGACCCATAGGATTGCAAACAGTAGTGAGAACCTTGTTCTGGATCCAGCAAGGGTTCGCATGCAATTGCTAAAGGGAAAAAAACAAAAAAACAGAACAATATTACATTTGATTTAACTCACAGAAAGAGTGGTTTGAACTTTGCTCACCCTCTTCACAGCGTGACCCCAGGAAACCAGGATGGCACTGGCAGGTATAGTTCCCTATGGTCTCCACACAGTCGGCATTGTCACTGCAGGAATCCTGTTTACAGGAAGCTGCACAGAAAGAGAGAGAGAGATCTCACATGCTTTAGTAAGTCTGCAGGGGTCAGAAGATGTGTCCATCAAACTAAATAAGGAATGTTTTACCAGTGTAGCAGACGGTTGCCTTCCTCCTACGACAGTTCTCGTTGTTCCACTTGGCTGTGTCAGTCTCCCTCTTAATGTAAATCTCAACACAGTCCTGAAACAATTTGCTATCTGGCTCCCCTGACGCCCAATTCAAAGCATCTTCGGGCACCGTCTCATTGGTTTCTTCAAAGATGAACTCTGTACTCAGTCTGTGTATGCCTAGCCAGTAATGTGTTGGGTAAGGTGGCAGAAAATCGTTGAGGAAAACACTCTCCTCCTGGATCCGGCTTTGCACCATCTCTGTGGAGTTATCCTTGCACCACTGGCGGGCCTGAACCCATGTCCGGCGCATAGTGGTGTCGTAGCTGTAGGTCCATGCCTGCGCTCCTCCTCCGCTGCTCAGCTCTCAGATTAGGTGAAGGGACGATGAGACACAATTAAACCAGCGAAGCAAGAAAAGAAGAGACTGAAAGAGTCTGGAGCCGGTAAGATTACGCAGACCTACCTTGGACAAATACAACGAACGCAGCTAACAGCACGATGCGACGCAGGCTTTGTCTCCTATCAACTGATTCTTGAAACATCTGAAATAAAAATAAAGAAACCCCCCCCCATAATTGCATATAAGTATGAATGTAAAAGACTTGTGCTGATATTTCACAGGTCTTACCATTTTGATCCGTCTTCAGTTAATCTTGTCGTTGCATTTACTCCACTCTGCTGACGATCGATAGCAAAGTGGTGGTAATTGTCCTCCAGGGAGTGAGTCAATGATCAATTTTGTAATATCATGTTTGTTGTAACTTCCTTTCAGGAAAGACACAACTCTACCACCCATAACTCTGTGAGACACACATGCACCGCACACACACACACACACACACACACACACACACACCTAGTATACTCATGATATTTAATGTCAAAGATAACAACAAGATACAAGATAACTTTTAAATGAGTTTACATATGCATGACCCGTCACGTACACACAAATACACACTTATGTATATCCAAATGAAGCTTTAACATACAGTATGTTAGAAAGAAAGTGCTTAGCTAACTAAATATCAGGGAATGGAGCATTGAGCAGCCGGCGACTGCTTAGCTTAATCTATTAACTGTGTACTAAAGTGAATAAAAGTAACTGCATTTGGATCATTATATATATTTTAATAATGCATAAATGAGGTGCCAGCTGTCCTTCACGCCTCCGAGGATGGACTTTCTTCAGGCTGCCTGTGAAAGACGAGCAGATTTGACAGCAGAGGGAAACAATATTTCAGAAGCAATAAACTGTCACATCTATTCTTTAAATACTGATTGTGCATAAAAGGGTGGAGCTGCTTCGGTAATACATTTCAACACTGACCTTACTTGGGCAAGTGTCTTTCCTGTGAGAAAATAACCGACAGACAGATTAGTACGGTCTGCTGCAATAACATGCATCTCTCTAATCCCATTAAGTGCGATTGAGAAACTGACTTTTTCTGTGTTTCATCCAGCAGAAGTAGATGCAGCAGACGGTTGACAAGGCTCCAAACCCAGCGACAGCCAGCAGAGCCTGTTTATAGCCTGAGAAAATACAACAGACATCTTTATCATGAGTCATGCTTGACAGTGTGATGGTTTGGAACAACTACTGCTGCCGTATAATCATTCATCCAACTACATTTAAACTTTAAATAACTTTAATTACTTGCACAAGAAGGTCTTGGGCCGCTCTCGATCCCGGTGACCCCACAAGTCACTTCCGGCGAGCCTATTACCAAGAAGCCTGGCCAGCATTTAAACCGACAGGTTGAGTTGAAAGTCAGGTTTCCTCCGAAGCGACTAAGGTTTCCGTTATCAGGCTGAGACAGAGAGGGGAATTCCACAGCTGCGGGCACAGACAGGTTAAAGTTTAGCAGGGATGCAATTATTTACTTTCTTACAATTTCTACTGTGAAAATAATACATTTATTAGAACACACACACACACACACACTCACGCTGATGCAAGTATTTTGGACACTATTCTGAATGTGATCCTACGCCTGGCCGTAGGAAACAGAGGAAACAGATGTGAGTCTTATGATGACCGTGTTAAAATGTTATTACATTTAACATTCTGAAGAAGTCAACGATGCAGAGGATACACTGAGGAAGGAGATAGTGAAGTCCGTACACCACAATGTGACTTAGTAATGACATTTAAATTACACTTCACATTGCTGACTGTAGTTTTCAGGTAAAATGCTTTACTATGCTCAGCAGTAATCGCTAACTTTGTGTCTATTTGCTATTTAGGGCTCGTCAGGTAGCGTACAGTGAGGTTTTATTTGAGAGGTATCCAAGACAGTAAAGTTTCAGACTGGAAAATGAAAACAATAAACTAAGGAAAGCTCTGTAGAGCTGAAGGGAAGTGCAGAGTTCTGCGATGATAGACAGTTTGCTAAACCTGAGAAGCCATCGTTCAATCACAGTTTAGTGACTGTAACTAGAAATGATTGCGTCTTACAGTTCGCACACGTTATGTAAGGTCAGAACAAGTTCAAGTCAACAACTTTATACATATTCCAGCAAACAATATACATGTGAGATAAACTTGAACCGTGTAAACCTATAGCTCTAAACATGCATCACCTGCTGTAGTAATGGGTGACACCTCATCTGTTTGGCACCTGTCTCCCTCAAAGCCAGGTTCACAGAGGCAGGTTATGTTGTTTATGGTCTCCTGGCATCTTCCTCTGCCACATAATGTTGCATTACATTGGGCTGTTAAGAAAAAGTGCAATACTAACACCAACTTCCACCACTTTCTTGTAACTGTAACATATTTTAAAACCAGTCAGCTTCACTTACCTTGATAACAAACAGATGGCTTTCGACTGTCGCATTTCTCATCGTTCCACCTCCCTCGGTCCAATCCTTTGTTCACGTAGATCTCCACGCAGAACTCTGTGCTGTGGTTGTTGTTGGGCTCGTTTGTTGCCCAGGACTGCTCGCCAACCCACGTGCTGTTATTCCCAATCCAGGTCCAAGTATGATTCTTGTGTTTTCTAGTGATTCCAATCCAATAATACGGACCCCTCATTTTGTTCGGCAGCAGAGACACCACATAGTCGTTCTCTTGCTGATTTTGGATCACCACCATGTCTGTGTAATGGGTCTGGCACGACTGTCGAGCCACGGTCCAGTTCATGGGTTTTCTAATGGGATGATACGTCCAGCCCGAAGTAGTCTCAGCCAAGGAGCTGCCTAATATACATTTTGAAAGAAAAAAGTTAAAGACAACTCATGCATAATGTTATGTCTCACACCAGATAAATAATACTAATAATTATTATTATTATTTTTATTTTTATTTATGTTTATTTATGCTTTACAGTAAGAGAATAAACAAAAAAAAGTTTTAGAATTACATAGTTAATAGAAAATAACACTTGACAAATAAAACACATTTGATAAAATAAGATTAAAAATAAGATTTAAAGAATATATAAAAATAAGATGGAATAGAATACATAGAAAAACAAAACCGACTGAATAATAATAAATATAATAATATTAAAATGAGTACACATATTATTCAGCACATTCACATGCATCATCTACGTTTATTTAAATACCATAAACTATACATTTAGTGTTAAAATTAATACTCACCAAGGACAAGGATTAATATCCACTTCATTTTTAACGAGTGATCTCCAAACACCTGTTGTCTGTTCAAAGAAAGAAAACAATCAGAAGCTCATATTGATAAATGCAAACATGAAGAATAACGGAGTTAGCATACTTACCTATAATTATTAATGTCAAACACAAAACATTATAGCGCAGCAGTACAGCAGGTGAATGTTAGTTTGCTGCAAGCAGGGACCAAAGTCAGGCTTTTATATTTCTCTGAGGGTATTCAATCCAACATTGTCATAGAATTCCTGGATGTTTACTTTACAGAGTGAATGCATATGTTGAATGAATGATTGGTTTAATTACGTAATGTACTGTACCTGAACAGACCTTTTGGGAAATGCTCTTTATTGCTGGTAAACGTGGGGGCACAGTGCGGTCACCGTTGAACGTTGGCGGCAACACAAAGAAATAGTTCCACAATAAATGTATTTAAAAAGGGAATAATTGTGCCAATTTTTGCATTGAATTGAATTCTCTTGGACACTTTGGCTGTTGACGTATTCCTTTACTAACTTTACTTTGACATTTTGAAATCATCTTTGCTTTTTAAACATTTACTTGCCTTCCTCTCTCTCTCCCCTCCCCTCCCTCTCTATCTGTAATCATTTATGTAAATGTATGTTACTAACTCATCATCCCCGGAGTTTCTGTGTCTCATGTGGCAGGTTGCCACTGATAAAGTTTACATCAGAATCAGGAATCGTGGCTGCGCCTGCTGCCCTGGTCCTGCTGGACACCGGGAAGCCTTTTTGACATCATCCTGGATTCATCCATACTTTCTATTTTTCTTTTTACTTTTTCTATTTACTTGCACTTCAAGTGTTTACTCACGAAAAGAAAAAGGTATGATTTCAGCGAGGTGAATGCTCATCTTACCTGTTTACTGGTAACTGGCAGAAGTGGCGAGCGTCGGTGTCTATGTTAAGTCGGCTGATGAGGGTCAAGGTGAATGGAGGTCTCTTCAGCGTGTCGACAGAAGCTAATTCCGTTCACAGTTACGCGCCACTCTTCCTCTAACTGTTCTTTACAACTCACCAGATACCGTGCGAGTCATGTAGCTTTAAAAGAGCAAGTTAACCTCCTGTGGGAAAAACCCAGAGGAAAAGGATGTAGACTCTACTAATATAGATATTGCAATCATTTGTGAATAAAGTGTCTAACATATTAGGAATACCCAGCAGGATCTTTTTATTTCAAGGGAAAGTTTCGCTTCACAAACAGATGCTTCAGTCCACCGGACATTTGTGGTCCCCAGAGGATGAAACATTTACAGTGGGTTTACTGTAAAGTCTCAACAACAGGATAGATAGTCATGTATGCTTTCTCTTTCTCTTTTTCAACACAACATCATTTCTGTCAAATGTTGTATTTGTACTATGTTGTTTATCCTGTACAGACGACATCTATTGCACGTCTGTCCGTCCTGGGAGAGGGATCCCTCCTCAGTTGCTCTCCCTGAGGTTTCTTCCATTTTCCCCCCTTTAATTATGGGGTTTCTTTTAGGAAGTTTTTCCTTGTGCGATGCGAGGGTCTAAGGACAGAGGGTCTAAGGACAGAGGGTCTAAGGACAGATGGTCTAAAGACAGAGGGTCTGAGGACAGAGGGTCTAAGGACAGAGGGTCTAATGACAGAGGGTCTAAAGACAGAGGGTCTAAGGACAGAGGGTCTAAGGACAGAGGATCTGAGGACAGAAGGTGTAAGGACAGAGGGTCTGAGGACAGATGATCTAAGGACAGAGGGTCTAAGGACAGAGGGTCTAAGAACAGAGGGTCTAAGGACAGAGGGTCTAAGGACAGAGGATCTAAGGACAGAGGGTCTAAGTACAGAGGATCTAAGGACAGAGGGTCTAAGTACAGAGGGTCTAAGGACAGAGGGTCTAAGGACAGAGGATCTAAGGACAGAGGGTCTAAGGACAGAGGGTCTAAGGACAGAGGGTCTAAGGACAGAAGATCTAAGGACAGAGGGTCTAAGGACAGAGGGTCTAAAGGCAGAGGGTCTAAGGACAGAGGGTCTAAGGACAGAGGGTCTAAGGACAGAGGGTCTAAAGACAGAGGGTCTAAGGACAGAGGGTGTAAGGACAGAGGGTCTAAGGACAGAGGGTCTAAGGACAGAGGGTGTCGTATCTTGTACAGTCTGTAAAGCCCAGTGAGACAAATGTGTAATTTGTGATATTGGGCTCTATAAATACATTTGATTTGATTTGATTTGCTGTAGCACCATGGAATGAAGGATTTGCCTTGTTACTAGAATAAGTGTTTTTTTAGTGCCACTGCTTCTCTGCATGTTGTGAATTCAAGTTTTACAGGTGTCCACGCTGTCGCCTTCAGTCTGATGGAAGATGTCACATCTATTTCTGCCTCAGCTGAAGTGCTGACACGTATAAAAGACTGTGAATTTAGTGCAACAACAATGGTGATGACCGCAGCACTATAGCTCTTCCTGCTTTACATACGTATCACTGTTATTCAACTATTCATCTCTGTCCCGACTATTGTGATGGAGGTGACAGACAAGAGGTCAGTTTTGTATTTTGGAAAGAAAGTTCTTCCTGGGCTTCTGAACAAACATGTGATGTCCTGCAATGTCCGGATAAATGTCCCTGCTGGAAGAAGCTGTTGTTTGCGTGTGGAGATCATGTCTGAGCCTTCGTACCAGTGTAGTGACTGACGATATGTTTTTGTTTCTTAACTGATATTGGAAGATGCATAAAAATGAGCCAAAGCAAATGATAGTTTAAAGTTTTATTAATAATAAAAGCACTGCTTTAAACATACAGAAATACAAATTATTAGCATTAAGCATCTGTCAATAAATAGTACCTAAATACTCATGACATGGCAATCTACAATAACATGAATAGAGTCATCTTTCCAGCACGCTCATAAAAGCTGTAGAACAATGTGTTCTATGTAAAACTCCCCTTTTGGAGGAAATAAATGTCGGAACATCACAAATCATCATGAAATTCAACAAAACAAAATAGAATAATCAAACGCAAAGGTCTGAAAACATTTATTCTCAGCATAAATATAAATTAAGAAGTTATGTACAAATGTTTCATATTGTTCACAGCTAACTGATGTATAAAAGTGTCCCACGTTGTCCCACTAGATGAGGCTCTCGATGCTGTTTTTGTAGACCTGTGGAGGATCCTCTATGTCAGAGTTGCTGTAAGAAAAGACAAAAGAAGACGAGGATTAGCGCTGCACTTCAAGTGTTTACTCACGAAAAGAAAAAAGGTATGATTTCAGCGAGGTGAATGCTCATCTTACCTGTTTAGCTCAAACTTGGAGCCTTTCTGCCTCAGTCGTTTTAGGATCCATATTGCCAGAGACAGACCGGTTAATGACAGAGCGCCCCCTACTGCCGAACCAGAAACAATGGCAGACATCTGTGACACTGGAGCTGAGGAAACAACATCAAAAGTGAATAATTTAATCTCTTAAACTCAAACGTGTATTTTATTCCGGTGTTGTATTAACATTTCTTCTCTTTCGGTTTTACCTTGGCAGTTGGGTCTCTCTCCAGTCCAATTGCCATGACGATCACAGGTCAGCAGGTCACGTCCGTCTAGTGAGTGATCTTGATTGCAGGTGAAGGAGCACTGTGAGTTGTACACCGGCTCGGCGTTGGAACAGTTAACGTCACCGTTTTCAGGAGCCTCGAGCGATGGGCATCTCACTGCTGTAGGAGAAGACAGCGAGAATGTAGACGTTAACCATCACATATTAATAAAGCAGATCTCATTTTAGCCACGCAATCCTAATCCATGCATGCAAATAAAGTAGGTATTACAAATAGTCCATGTGTGTACCTGTGCAGCTTGGTGGTGTGGAGCTCCACCGGCCTAGATTTGCGCACTCCATGCTGGGTGCACCTTGCAGCTCATGGCCTTCATCACAGATGAACGTGCAGACCTTACCAAGCGGATGGGGGGTCACGGTAGAAGCAGGTGAAGACAGAGAAAGGCTGCAGCTGATCTGGGCTCCTGTTGGGATCTCAGGAGCAGGACATCCCATTGCTAAAAAGAAAAGATGATGAGATGTCATGACAGAGCACAGAATCAGAATCAGAGTAAAAAGCTATGCAGTGAGCAAATAGTGTTGATTTATGTGAACATGTGTTTTCCATACCTGTGCAGGTAGGTAAGACTTTACTCCACTGTCCGTCCTCAGAACACTGAGTGGTGTGCGCTCCCTGCAGTTCAAAGCCTGCTTCACAGCTGAAGCTGCAGGTGGAGCCCGGCCGCAGCTCAGTCAAATGTTGGCTGCACTGGGTGATGATGTGAGCGTCTCCTTCTGGATTTTGGCAAGTGATGGCTAACAAAAGAAGAAGAAAAAAGCATATTTAGTATCTATGTCACAAAGGAGCAAAAGAAGAACGCTCTTCTTAGTTGCACAGAAGGTGGTTGGAGTAAACCTCCAGTGCGCCCTCACCTTCGCAGCGAGGCATCCTCTCACTCCACTCAGCAGCTGACGTGCATGTCGCCCTGCTCGGTCCCACCAGGTGGTAGCCGGGAGCACAGCTGAAGCTGCAGGTGTTTCCGTAGCTGAACCTCACATCTGCATCGCCTTCACAGCTGACAACGCCGTTATCTAGCTCCTGCAGATACGGGCACTGGACACCTGCAAAGTAGAGGGAGAGCAGAACAGGTCAACAGCAGCCTTTAAAAAACATCGTATAGCTTCCCCCTCGTAATAACACACTTAGATAACAGATACTATAACAAAAGAAATGTCAGCGTACCAACACAAAACGGCTTTGAGTCGTTCCATAATCCTGACGCTTCACATTGCAGAGTGTTAGACTGGGAACCAGCGAGTACATAGCCTTCATCACAGGTAAACGCACAGGTGGCCTGGAAGCTGGAGGAGCCCAGAGGACCGGAGCACTTCATGGATCCTCTCGCTGGACTAGACATCTGCTCACACTGGACCACTGTGGACGATCAAAAACACTATTAGGCTCCATGATTGTGATAATAAAATGATGTTGCTCTGAATATTATTACATTAAATCACATTATTGCTCAAGATCTTTTTGTTTCTGCAGCGTTGCAACACATCTCGACTCACATTCACAAGTAGGAGGCTGCTCTGACCACTGTTTGGATGCTGTGCAGGTCAAGTGTTTTGACATACTCAGCTGGTACTAAATAGTGTTGATTTATGTGAACATGTGTTTTCCATACCTGTGCAGGTAGGTAAGACTTTACTCCACTGTCCGTCCTCAGAACACTGAGTGGTGTGCGCTCCCTGCAGTTCAAAGCCTGCTTCACAGCTGAAGCTGCAGGTGGAGCCCGGCCGCAGCTCAGTCAAATGTTGGCTGCACTGGGTGATGATGTGAGCGTCTCCTTCTGGATTTTGGCAAGTGATGGCTAACAAAAAAAGAAGAAGAAAAAAAAGCATATTTAGTATCTATGTCACAAAGGAGCAAAAGAAGAACGCTCTTCTTAGTTGCACAGAAGGTGGTTGAAGTAAACCTCCAGTGCGCCCTCACCTTCGCAGCGAGGCATCCTCTCACTCCACTCAGCAGCTGACGTGCATGTCGCCCTGCTCGGTCCCACCAGGTGGTAGCCGGGAGCACAGCTGAAGCTGCAGGTGTTTCCGTAGCTGAACCTCACATCTGCATCGCCTTCACAGCTGACAACGCCGTTATCTAGCTCCTGCAGATACGGGCACTGGACACCTGCAAAGTAGAGGGAGAGCAGAACAGGTCAACAGCAGCCTTTAAAAAACATCGTATAGCTTCCCCCTCGTAATAACACACTTAGATAACAGATACTATAACAAAAGAAATGTCAGCGTACCAACACAAAACGGCTTTGAGTCGTTCCATAATCCTGACGCTTCACATTGCAGAGTGTTAGACTGGGAACCAGCGAGTACATAGCCTTCATCACAGGTAAACGCACAGGTGGCCTGGAAGCTGGAGGAGCCCAGAGGACCGGAGCACTTCATGGATCCTCTCGCTGGACTAGACATCTGCTCACACTGGACCACTGTGGACGATCAAAAACACTATTAGGCTCCATGATTGTGATAATAAAATGATGTTGCTAAATCACATTATTGCTCAAGATCTTTTTGTTTCTGCAGCGTTGCAACACATCTCGACTCACATTCACATGTAGGAGGCTGCTCTGACCACTGTTTGGACGCTGTGCAGGTCAAGTGTTTTGACATACTCAGCTGGTATCCTTCCTCACAGGAATACTGGCACACGGAGGCGTAGGAGAAGTTTCCAAACGTGTGAGTACAGTTTACACTTCCTTTATCTGGAACTTTCACTTCCTCAGCGTTACATTTCACAACTGCCAGGAAAAAAAACAAGACGCAATCAACTATAAGTCCATGTTTACTATACTTTACAAAACCTTGTGCAATAATAATTCAACTGTGCGATCCTTTGATTTACTGTGGCATTAATACTGTAGTAATATTCTTATTTATACTATTCCGGCATTTTAAACACTTTCATAGATCCCTTTTTCAGCATTAATAATATTTATACTACTATATATTGTAGTGTACATATATTGTTCTTATATCTACTTATCTTATAACTTCTCTATGTTTATATATATTCTCTCCTGCAACATAAGATCAATAAAGTTTTTCTGATTCTGATTGTGATAGATATCAGGTCCTGGACTTAAAGTAACGTGGACTTTACAACAACGACTTTAACATTATATTTTCTTACCTTGCTCGCACTTATCTCCGTAAAAGCCTTCAAAGCAAGCACACTTGTGGCTGTTGATGGTTTCTACGCAGTCTCCATAGCGGCACATGTTGTCTTTACAGGCAGCTGTGGAAAGAAGTAATACTTTCATATAACTTGCATAAAATAAATAACTACGTCAGCTAAAATGAAGCAGCTCTTGTATCCTAATCCCTAACTTTTGCTCACCTGAGTAGCACAGAGCGGTCTTCAGCTTCCCGCACCTCTCATCATTCCACTTGGCCGGCTGCGACTCCCTTTTAATGTACATCTCCACACAGTCCTCATTTTCCATCTTACGCCTTTTATTCCTGCCATTTGGTTCGCCTTTTGCCCAGTTGGTTGCTTCTGCTGTAAGACTCTTGTTGGTTCCTACCCAGGTCCATACCTTATTGACCTTGCGGATCCCGATCCAGTAGTAGTAGACTTTCCTGGGCAGAGAGCTGTTGAGATACCCGATCTCCTCCTGGTTCTGGATGGCCACCATGTCTGTGTAGTTCTCCTGGCACCAGGCTCTGGCATTTTCCCAATTCATGACGGTGTCAGAGTAGTAGTAGGACCAGCACTCCACTCTAGTCCACATGCACAGCACTGAGGATCGAGGACAGAGACACAGATTAGATGGTGGGGTAATAAGGATGCATTTTTAAAAAGTAAGAAGAAGAAAGAAGTTGAAAGTGAGACGCTAAAGATTTACATACTTGAGCAAAGAAAGGTTAAGCTGATCCATGAGGTGTTAGACCTGCGGGTCTGAAGTAATCCAAAGCAGAACTCCTGGAAGGAAGGAATAAAAAAAGATCAATTAAAATAAATGAATACTATAAATGTATCACATTGACCACAAACGTTTGCACTAAAGAACTGTATTTAAACTACACTCACCATTTTGATAATCTTCAGAAGAAGTATGTCCTTAGTCTGAGCACGTCTGAGGGTGAGATGAGAGTTGTATGTGCTGATATGCCTGCCTTTATACACTTCATCGGTCTAGTTCCCTTTTCCTGCTGAATATCAATGAATAATTGTGATCTCCATATAAGCCAGAAGATTTTTGTCTCAAGGCACCTTATGTCCTGGCATTTGGCTTCATCCTCAAACCTCTGAGGACAAGTTTGAGCATCTTTCTTTTAAAAGTAGTAGTAGATAAAACCCTGCACGTCTCGTACAGCGACACACCCAACGTTGGCAGAACCTGCGGAACTTTCTTCGGCCAGAGGAACCAGATTAGCGAGCCGATTTGCAAATAATCAAGAAGCTTTGATATAAACAGGATCCGTTCCAGTTGCCGGTGTTGTGCTTGGCAACAGGGTTACGATGAATCCTGCCAAAATGTGTCTTCAATCAATTTGTCTTAAGTCTCTCTTGAACCTGACTTAACCTCAAACCCATCTGTTAATGCGTGTCGCCGTGAGTTTGACTTTATCACTTGGAGTTACTTTATTAATGATAACTAATGTTTTCTTGGTCAGTGTTTGAAGTAGCTCCATTGAATATTTCTTATTATGTATTGTATTTTTAATTTATTTTACTCTTGAACATTGAACTGCACGTCTGCGTCTAAAATGAAGTTTTAGTTTTAAGTCATTGTCTGGATCATTAGCTCTGATCTGTTGCAGGATTTCCCGTCATTCGATGCGAGTTATTCTTTCACTTTCTTTTTCTCTGTTTCTGTTAAATATAACGAAACCTTATCTATTATGTCTCCCACTGTTTCTTCCGTTCACTCCCTCCCCCTCTCTTTTATCTCTTCACCAGGAGCGGTGTTTGCTGGACACTGTGCTGCAGGCTGATACTCAGACGGCTCTGCTGGCCACAGATGTGTGGTGCTTTACAGCACGGTGAGAGTGTGTTCGTACAGATGATCTCTGTGCCATGCTACAGTATGTAACAAACCCTACATGTTGGGCACCTTCACACTTATTACAGCTACTCTTTTCCCCCAAATTCTTGAAAGCATCTTTTACACATTCTTTCTCTACTGTATTGAAGCCACTGTTGATTTTGTCTCCTCTGATACAGGTACGGGACAGCAGAACTGTGCCTACATCATGTCCTCCTTGTTGCTCAGCTGGTGGGTAGAGAGCAGGACAATTAACACCGTTTAATTCATCTTGATTTGAACGATAGAGAGGTCACAGTAGACCTTCATATTGGACATTTGTTATATTTTGCAGACACAGTTTACAGGACCACAAGGTCACGGATGTTCCGCCACGTCTGTGACGTCTTCCTGAGCACTTTCTAAAATAACTCTAAATCCCCTTAATCTCTCTGTGGGGTTATGGATTAGTATGGGGTCCCTCCCGGTTTGGTGTGGCACCCCAACAGAGGTGACGATTGGTGTTGTTGGAGCTGTTTATACCCGTTACGTCATTACATCATCAGATTAAGCTGGATCCACTCATTTTCAGACACGTCCCCCTTGTTGCTCCTCCTGAGCCTTCACACTTGACTCACACTGTTCCTCACCTCCTCTCTGCTTCTCCCTCTCCTCCCCCAGGTGAAAGCCTACACCACTGAGTGTTACCAGGCAGTCCACCTGGGCCTGCTGCTCAAACGCATGGTTTTCCTCATGACGCCGAACCACCAGGTTAGAAACGCTGCCAAATGAAACATCGCAGTTGGGTTGAGATCCTTAGAATCACTTGCACTTCTCACTTCCTCAGGTTCACTCCTAAACCATCATCTTTACCAAACCCAGGAAAACTACCAGTCTAGTCCTAGTTTCTGTTTTCACTCATTAAGAAAACACTGAACTGTAAAAGATCAGAACCTTGATATCAGTGTTTTGTTTGTCCAGATGGAGCTGGTGGAGCGTTTCCCCCCCTCCGAAGTGGGAAACCTTCCAGTGTGGCGACACGTCCTCCTCAGAGCTCTTTCCCGTGATGCCCGTCACCGCGTAGAGACCGACGTCATAGGTCTTTCTCAAAACGCTCTGACCGACTGGCAGAATGGAGGATACAAACTAGGAGAGGTGGACCAAGTGGTGAGGACGACCTCAGATATGTGTTGTCGCGCAGCTGAGATCTGAACCAGAGCGCCTTGTGTTTCATTTTACTTCCTCAAGTGAAGGTGCCATAGTTGTGCAAAGACACAACAAGCAATTCCAAAATGTATAAAGTATAAAAGATCTCACAGTTATTCGTGTAAACTCTGCATAGAGGAGATGAGATGAGTCTCCCTGAAGGTGACGAGGATAATGTAGTGGCGGTGATACGGCGGCACAAACATCAAGGCTGCGGCACAGTTTCTGTCCTTGTGCACGTAAGAGAGCGGACACATGACAAATATCCACAACAATTGATATCGAGAGCAAGATAAATTTGTTCCCTTGGTGGAGAACAAATGGCCGAGATAAGAAATGTGAAACCTCAGCGCTTTTTATAACGAGAGCCAAAAATTTCTCACGCAGTAGTGTTGCGGGTGAGGCCACGTTCTCGCCTTTTTTGGCGGTGCGAACAGCTGATACTTCATGCAGGATCTTTTAGTCTCGTTGATACTTTGTGGATTATTTAGCCGTGATACATGAATGACCTTTCAGCCACCTTCAACAATTGTTGTATAAAACAAACAGTCAGCTGCTATCAGTCAAACTCTTGCCACAATGATTTAATTCCAGCCAAGAGCACAAAGCAAGGAAGCAGGGGGGGGGTCATTTAAACGGGACAAGGTGCACAAATGTTGGATTGTACAAAGTGCCTCCTGTCTCCAGAACACGGTGCTGTTATCCCTCCTAGCGGTGGTTCGGGTGCAGTCATCTCCTGAGGAGCACTGTGTGTCTGCAGTGAGGATAATCACACAGCTGTGGTCACGAATGAGTCCCGACCAGGTGAGATCCAAATACACATGTGCACACACACACACACACACACACACACTCACAGGTGTAGTGTAAATAACTCTTATCTCGGGATTCAAATCATTTAATATTGAGCAGCAGCCGACTCTGAGATGCTTCTATATTCTTAGATTGTACAGCTGCACACTTCATGTACATGAAAGTGTCCTCCAGTTCAGCCTGAATGATTAGTTGAATGTTTATTCTCATGGATTACATAAATAAATGACTCTCGGTGGTTTTGTTGCACCTGCAGTGTCGTGGTGAGTGTGGTGAAGAGACTCTCGCTCCGAGCTGAAATGAAACGAGCACATACATGAAGTAAACAACATAAATAATCTCATACTGCGTTTTGCAGTCATGTGTGGTGCGTCGCCACGCGTAGGGCTCCATGTGGAGTGAGTCCGAGAGTTGCTGACGTAAACACCGGGTTAGATTGGGCTCAATGTAACGTTTCCAATCAGTTAAAGAAAACGCCTTGATCGGCTACGAGCTTTGAGATCGGGACATCCCTACTATTATCCCTGTCCTCTGTCATACTCCAGGTGCAGACCCACCCTGTGCTCCAGTGTACTCTGCAGCTGCTCCTGTCAATATCTGCAATGTTAGTGAAAAACACCGAACCTCAAGTCATTTGTCAGGTATGCTGTTTGTTTTCACAATTCACATTAAATAGATGAAGAATGGAGAAAACCTCTGTTAACTTTGTGCGTGTGTGTGTGTGTGTGTCCCAGGCTCTGTTGTGTGTGGACACTGTGGTGTCTCAGACGTGTGCAGATCAGTTGCTGCTGGCTGCTCTGGAGTTCCTCTCCTCGCTGGGGAAGATCTTTGTCCCCGCTGACAGCCAGGTGATGACACCAGACATTTGCAAATGAGGATTTGACCTTTTGGTTCATTGCAATCCTTCCAAATAGTTTCTCTCAGACAATTATTCTACATCTTTGACCCTCAAACATCCAGGAGAGTGAGCGCATGAAACAGAAAAGTGGACCAACCTCTTTTTTCTTTTGTAAAAAGTAATGGTATGGTATGTCATAAGAAATATAGTCTAGTACTTCATTATAAAGTCAAAGTAGTTTTCCATAAGAAATCATTTAAAAAAGAATTTTCTCACTTTTGAAATCTACACTGTAAATATATTCTCAGATTTTCTTTCTCACAAACTGTTTTTGTCCCACAGAATCAGATTCTGCCGAAGCTGAGTCGCCTGTTTGGACTCCTGTTGGCTGACGGATCCTGGCTGCTACATCAACACGCCCTGGAGGCCTTTTCTCATTTTGCAGAGGTACTGCAGGAACTCAAAGCGTTACAAATGTTTCACATTTAATCCCAAACTGTTCCTGCCTCGTCATAAACGTAATATGTCATTGTGCTTTTTAAGATTACAAACCATGAAGAGGTAATCTCCCACAGTTTGTGCGTAGAAGATACCAAGGCGAAGGTGGTGAACTATCTCAGCAAGGTGAGGGGATGCCGACATATTGTGAAGAACAACGTCACATAAAACGGCTGAATGTAAACACGTCTGTCTTGTTGTAGAGCGTTAATGCTCGGGAAGATGTGGCGTCACGGCTCCAGAGGCTCAAGATGGAGACGGAAGTTATTGAGCAACACAATGAGAGGCTGGAGAACAACAAAGGAAATGCTTCTGACAAACCGGCTGCTGAAGCTTCAGAGGTTAGTGGGGTCATTAAGTTAAATTATAACTTCCTGAATATACATCACCATGCACAGTGTTCTTCATTTATACTGTCCCAGTACGACACTGTCCCAGTACATGTACACGAGGACACCGTGGCATAATATGAACCAGGATATTATTTTATTTGATACTTTACAGAAAAGAGAGTTGGAGCCCCGTTTATTAGTTTCCATTGCCCAGATGTT
This sequence comes from Cottoperca gobio, assembly GCF_900634415.1. Taxonomy (NCBI): domain Eukaryota; kingdom Metazoa; phylum Chordata; class Actinopteri; order Perciformes; family Bovichtidae; genus Cottoperca; species Cottoperca gobio. Next base: position 25,128,670 of record NC_041358.1, read on the forward strand.
TTTATAAATTTGTGAGATTTTACAATCCTAATATTTTGTATTTCTAGCAGCTCAGTACAAACTTTCCTCAGCAATAACACGGGCACCGTAAAATAGTATATTTATTTAGCAAAAAAAAATATTTCTTACATAATGTCCTGCTCAGCAAGTCAACATTTCATTTGTACAAGCAAGAATTCAGCCTCGTTTCATGTAAATCTCATTCATTAGAAAGATGTATGACGCTCCTGTAACTATTGCTCCCCGCCAGCCGTGCCCAAAGAGAGCTCGGCAGGAGTCCAGTGCAGAGGAGGAGTACAGCCGCCACATCCAGACAGCTGAGAGTGCTTTGAAAGCCCTGCAGGCTCTCACTGAAAGTAACGCCAGCGCACCGCCTCCACAGTGGCTGGAACCCAGACTACAGGAGCTCCAGACCCTCATCACCCACATCAGTACAGACAGACACACCACCTAGCCCCAGATGCATCTACGTCATGTATAGAAAAACTATTTACCCCGAGTCTGTAACCGTTGCTGCTCCTGAAAAGCCTTTATTCACTTTTTAAACCCGTCTGTGGTCACTTTTGATTGATATTGTTTATTAAACTTATTTGAATGCAAATTGTTTTTATGTAGCACTAAGTCGAAACAGAACATTTCACTAACTTAGTTATCAAAAGTGTGCCCATATCAGCGCGAGGCTCCTTCTGTCAGTCGTCTAACAATTACAACTCCTTTAAAAGATCAATCTCACATTTGATACAGTAAAATCTTTACTTCACCAGCAACCAAAGAGCTAATAAATTACGTAATTTCTGTTTCACATTCATTCAAAGTGCAAACCGGACACATTTCAGACGAATCGTTTTGCCAAAAAGTAGATCTTGATTTTCATGCCAGTAGTGACGTTGGCACGTTTATAAAGCAGATGGAAATATGACATTCACCTCTGACACAGATCCTCGTTCACCTCGAGGTGACTACTATCAGTTGGCAAATTAAAAATGGCTTCATTTGTCCAAGTCCAGCACAATCTGATGGGCTTCCAGTTCAAAATGCTTCTAAATGAACAGACTGGTAATAAATGTCCAGGTCCATCATCATCACTCGGACTGCATCATGCTGTTAAACTGGAGTCTGAAATGTTGCATCTTCAAGATGTCAGACGAAACGTCATCACCAGACGCTCTCCTCCTCCTCCCACTTCAGGTCGTCTCCGTCTCCCCAGCCGTCTGTGTCAGACTGAGAGAGAACAGTGAATGTAAAAGAGGACTCCTTTAAGACGACATGCTTTTTAAACATGGATTATATATCTGAGTACAAACATGCATCAGCTCTAATGTAATTATTTAGTTGACCTAATGTAGGTTACAAAAATAGTATTTTATTTCTCATTCTGTGGTCATTATATGGTTTTATCACTACAGGCCTCTAAAAACTATTAGAATTAAACAGTTCAAGAAGAAAAAGCTTGACGCCAACATGCCCCCTGCGATCAGGGTTACATTGTGATGGAGGGATCACGAAAGGAAGAGCTTTGGTTATAATGGTACTTATAGTTGTTACACAAGTACAGGAGGTACATTATTAACACCACTCACCTCAGTCAGGTTGGCAACTGCGAACTTGGCAGTTAGTGTAACAGTATCGATGGACGTAGTGTTTTCTGAAGAGGCCGCAGACAGTCCGGCGTCGCTCACGCTGCTCTCGTCCGGTGGAAACAGAGCTGGAGAGGACAGTTTGATGTCTGGCACCATGTCTGCAAACAGATCCAGCTCCGGGTCTGGCACTTCCTTTTTCTTCACCTTAATGGTGAACTCCTCGCCCAGGCCTCCTCTCCCACCTCTCCTTTGTGGCGGCTTGGGGTTTAGCGGGTTGTGTGATATCTCCGAGTCGCTCTCTTCTTGAGCCCAGCCATCGTCCCACGAGGGAGTGCTCTTGCTCTGTGTGGATTGTCGCAGTGTTGGGGTCAGTTTGAGGGGTTTGGAGGGCGCCACTCTCAGTGCTTCAGGAGCGTGTGTCACAGGTGTAGTAGCGCCCCCTCTGGGTGGTGCGAGTATAACAGGGTCTGATAAAGGAGCTGTAGGGGAGAGATCTGAGGTTGGTTCAGTGTCCTCAAAGTCGTCCCACGGCTCCTCTTCCATGCTCGGGTGCGAGAGTGGCAGACTGCTGCCGACTGGATCTTCTCTCTCTGAGGCCTGAATGTGGATCTGGACCGACTGTCCGTCTCTCTTCTCGCTCTCTTCAGGGTCGCTCCAGTCAGGCCATTCTTCGACTCGACCTTGCGGTCTGTCGGCCTCCTCGGGGCTGTAAGACAGCGGCTCCATCTCGCGGTCCTGATGGAAGCCGTTCAAAGGCAGAGACATCGGTCTGCTGACATCTGAAACAAAAACAACACAGACTGAGATTCAGACACAGGAACGGCAAACTGAATTACAGACATTAGCATGGGGAGGTCATACCTGATTTTGGTGGAGGGTAACTTTTTGGAGTCTCCTCGCTTCCCATGTGACCCAGCACCGGGCCTTCAGTCCCCGTCGGTCTGGGGAACAAATTCAAGACTTTTGAAGGCTGGGCCATCTGCGGGTGGGAGCCTCCGACTATATGGACAGGTGACGCTAAGGAATAAGAGGTAACGTTAGTGTCGATCAAATGTTTATTGCAAGAGTGACTTTCCATTATCCTATTCCAAATGTTGGAGTTTGAACTGATGCACTCCTAAAATCTGTTTCTTGAACCTTGAGGCCAACAACAAGACGCCTTCAGATTATCCAACATACAGCAGCAGCGGTTCCTCCTGTAGTCAAACAATCACTTCAGTTTGACTCTCCCTGTCTTCGTTCACCGTGGACACACGGCAGCAACACAAAGCTCTGTTCCAGAGTAACACGGTGCGGGTCAGTGTCATTATAGTGTTGCTTACTTTCAGGGGTGACCTCTGTAGACTTGGTGAAGTTGGGTGTGGTGCGTTTAAAGACCTTGATCCTCTCTCCACCAACCACCACTTGAGCCCCGAGCAACGGCACCAACACCGCCAGACTCTGCAGCGTCATGGCAACCAGGGAATCGTTGGTGTCTCTCATTCCTAACAAAACCTGCAGCACAGAAAACACAAACGATGGAACCAAGAGAGAATTGCATAACGACAAGTACGTCTAATGTTTGTGTAGTGAGCCAGGCTAGCTGCTCCAGTCCTTAAAACTAAGCTCAGTGTTCATCACTGATATCAAAGTTAAATATTCTGGTACTGTGCGAGCCCCCCCCCCCCCCCCACCTGAGGTAGGATCTGGTTTTTGAGTTCGTCGTGGGAGAAGAACTCAGCGTAGATGTGGATGTGAGTCAGCAGCACCATCCTGATGTGTTCCTCATTGACTTTGAAGAGCTTGAGAAGCTGAGGAATCACATGTTTGCGATAAAGGGACATAGACAGCAGGCATTCTTCATCGTTGCCGCCACCGCTGGAATCTGTCGGCACAGACGAAAAGTAAAAAGGAGCGCGAGCAGTTTAAACAAGTCTGCCTGACAGAAGGCTTCTTTCTCTTTTGTAGGGAATTAAAAGTATCGGAGTTTAATCAGCAGCCACAGAAAGAGTTCAATAATCAATCGTACCCTTCTTTGGCCGTAGAAGATGAGGCAGAAAGCTTTTCACAGCCACGGGTTCTGCAAAAACAAGAGAGTTGAGGAGTTTGGGGACGAGGCGCGAACCTATCAGCTCTTCAGACAGACTCTGGACCCGGTCCAGAAGAAACCTACACACACACACACACACAATGAGCAGGTTAGGGGATCCTTGGGGAAACAGGGTATAGACAAAATTGAAAGTGTAAGTGTGGATTAACTGCCTTGGAAAACAATGTACGACAACTATGTGGTTACTCAATGCACTTATTACAAAAGAGCACACTGAATAGAAAAAACATTTGTAAATCAAAACCATAATCTCACTTAAAGAATTCGTTCTTTTCTTCTTCCGTCTTCAAGGTCAGGCTCTTCAGAAAATTCCTCACGTCCAGGAAGTCATTCCTATTCACAGAAAACAATACGTATTGTGTTTGAAAACAAATCACCTTCAGGAAATATTGATAACAGCGAAAGCAAACATAACCACACTAACCTGAAGAAGTCATGAGTCAGCAGGGAGCTGAGTGGGGGTCGAGACAAGGGGTCAGAGTTCAGCAGGCCCGCCTGCAGGGTCTCCTTCAGACTGTCGGACAGCTCCTGCGACACTGAAACACCAGAGAAGTGCACGAGAAGGACGTGCATGTTAGTGCATACTGATGAAGGTGCAACATCACAGCTCATCAGTAAACGCGGCCGTAGACTCGACTCACCAAAACCGTTCAGGAGCGAGAAGAGGGTCTCCAGCATCATCCCAAAAGAGTAGCAGTCCCGAGAGTGAGCATTTTTATCCGGAAGCATCTTAAAGCCTTCAACCTGTCGACAACATGTTTCATGAGAACAAATAAAAGGGGAAGTTCTTCAAAAAGGTTTTCATCCCGATGTTTAATCTGCTTACCTGCTCTTCTGGAGGAACCCAGCTGGCCTCTCTCACATTCTGAATGCTCGCAAGAAACTGAGGAGTTAAAGAAAAGTACAAATATAAAACTGATATCCTAACTAACTAACACACACACACACACACACACACACACACACACACACACCTTGGATATATTCTGCCTGGTATTAAATCTCTCACCTCAGGCGTTGCTTCAGAGAACTTGCAGACAGTCTCCATCCCTCCCAGTGTCCAATGACCATCTTCACTGACAAATATGGAGGAAATGCAGACGTTGTTGTGGCTCGATTTGCCCTGGTGGTGAACAAAGACAAGTTAGGAACTTATTCAAGCCTGTTTAACACAGAGGTGTTGAGCTCTGATCCCACAGTGGTTCATTCTCAGCTAAAAGAAAATAGGATAAAGTTCCAATCAGTTTCCATTTGTTTGCAACGACTGGAAAATCTGTCAACTTTTTATGAGGTTTTCCAGGACGTGTGGGAACCCTGTCATTCATAAATCACATGCATTGAGACGATTGTGCAGGAGTTAGTTGCAACACCCGCATGCTTCTTTTTGCTCACCCTCTCGTGCAGAAACACAAGTGCCAGCAGGAGGTCGTAGATGCCTGCACAGATTTCCTCTGGGGAGAGGCTGTCCAGCAGCAGTTCCAGGGGCTGTACACGCTCCGTCACCAGATGGATGCCGCCGTCCTGCACTGAGCAGGACAGGAAGCGCAGCAGACATGGGTGCCTCAAGGTCTTCAGGTGCTGCAGGAAATTAAAAGAGTTTACTTATTTCCTGTAAAAAGTGAAAGTCATGCAGCTGATGGGGAAAATCCATGAGTAGGAACTGATTATGCAGCCTGACACCCAAAGCACTACTTAGCAATTTAAATCAAGTACACACGGCTGCCAATGGAATAATTTGGTGGCATTCGTTTTATAGAAGTGATATTATGTCATGGTGATGCTTGCACATTTGGTGGTAGGTCTCCTGAGAGAGCAGCATGACTGTACAGACTATGCTGCAGTATAATCGGGGTTGGAAATCAGATCTAGCCAAATCCTGGTAAAATATGCAAATGGAAAGACTTGTTTCACTCACCGGCCAAAAATAAAACGGTAATCTATTGAGTGACAGGTGGACACAAAAGTCTAATTATTCCATATTTGCCTCTGAAAACTAAATAGTTTGCACATAATTTGATAGAAAAGACTTGCATTTTATTTTAGGAAGGTAACCTTTTGTGGCAGATTAGAGGAGGAGATAATAATGTCTGCATTGCAATGTTAAAGATGTTGCTTCACTACTACTACAGCTCACCTGCACTTGTGTGCATACCAACAGGCAGCCACGTACAGTGTGATAGTGTACCAGGATGAGGCTTCAGTTAAACTACCTTAGCAGCTTTGTTGACTTTGTCCTCATTTCCTCGCTTGTAAACAAACACGGAAGCAGGCTTGCCATCCTGGAGCATCGCCGAGTACATGGTGAGGCCGGAGGGCAGAGTCAGGAGCGGCTGCTCCAAGGTGCAGCTCCGCACCGCGCTGCTCTCCGCTCCCATGGCCGCGCTTGTTCCTGTGGGGGAACAGAGGGACGTAAAACATGCAAGACAAACGTGACGTGTGGCAACACCAGGTTGTCAGCATGCAAATGTAAACGTGTGTAACAGAGTAAAGCTGACACACTGATACCTGTTTCACTGCACTGGATGTGCCGCTGCTGTGTGTCAGAAGTTAGCTAGTGTTGTTAGTTGACTAGCTGGCTAACCTCGGCGCTACGTTAGCCAGCTTGTCATTGCTATGCGTGTCCGTAGCCCTTCCGCCTCCAAACAATCATGCTAATCGCGGTGTAGCACACAATAAATCACGCAATTTTACAAAAGTATCGAACTGTTAGTTACAAAAGCGTAAAATAAGTTGCTGGTCACTTCTTGGCAAATCAACGTTGCTAACGTGGAGCAGAAGCTGCGCTGTAAACACGGACTCTTCCGGTTACGGACGAAACCACAGAAAAGTGGACAACGTTACTTTAAAATATGTTAGAAAACTAATAATTGAGCCGTATTTGTAAAATTAATAAATAATATTACAAACTTATATCCTTTTGGTATTAATTATTCATTTAATTAGCTTAATTCTATGTTTTAAATCATATTCAAAGCATACAAATACCCCTGCTCTAAAAGCTAATGGTTGCAACCAAAGTGGTGTGAGATAACGCAGGTGCGTGCGCGGACTCTGAGACGGAAACTGTCAGAAACTACCTTAAACATGTGGGTCTGTGGTCCAATTTGTCTTTTGTGTGTCTTTTTGTATGACAAAGTTAGGAAGCAATTTAGGAACCCTGGAATAAAAATAAAACCGGCTACATGGAAGGTCAAAACAAGTATTTATATATAAAAAAATTAAATAAAAGGGCTTATCTAGGCAGATGGGTTAGAATATGTCTCAATACATACTTAAATAAATATAAGGTAGTAATACATATCGTAGGGAATACAACAAAAAACAATAGAGAGATCAAATAAAACAGGAAGTTGGGAGAAATAGAATACAAACTAACAACAGGTGGCAATTCTACCACGGGGTCATGAACTCCATGTAGTGATTAAAGGGACATTTAATATAATTGTGTTTTATTATTCTGCTGGTTGAAGTGCACGACGTTGAGGCTAAGAATCCTTTTCTGTGACGGGACAGCATTTGAAGCATTGTCTGATTGCTTTTGGCGTCATGGGATGTCAGCTTTTGTAAAAGGGGTTGTATTACATGTTAAAATGTTCTATACTTTAGATCATATAATTAACTGTAAACACTTATATTGTACAGTTGAAGCTACCTGGAAATGTTCAATCTTACCACATTACTACATTATGTACTTTGTGTTTTATGTGTCTTATCTTTAAAATGTTATTAATACAGATCAATTAATAATCAGTTATGTGTGGAACAGAGCACTGTTTGTTTTTCCATTTCATTATATTTTATTTTCTATTCTACGTAAATTGTTTTTTCAACGTCATTGTATTTTTAAATGCATTTGTTTGATTTATGTAAAGCACGTTAAATTGCCTGTTAAAAAATATACAAATAAAAAGAGTGAGAGATCATACTTCCAATACTGCAGGGTTATTAACTTCCTGTCATTAATATACATGGTATATACATACAAGCACAATTAAATCCTAATATTAGACAAACTGAAGAACTGAGCATTAAAGTCAGATGTTATCTCAGTTTCAGAAACTGTTGGTTTCCTCTTTACAAGGAAACGGCATCGTCTCACCTCATGGGTAGGTCTTGCTTCGTTGCTTCAGTAAAAAAAACGAACTCTAACCTGTGTCAGAGGAAGTGAAGGATTTGAAGATGAGATTTTGGGTCACGTTAGAAACTAACCAGCAGCACAAACAAAACACACATTCACTCTCAAGAAGTGAGAGCAGGACACAACATGGACGAGCTCGGTAAGACACTGTCATGTTTTACACTGCGGGTTAATTAAGATGTGAAATGATTGTAATTCTAAAACATTCTGAACAAAATGCTATGATGTGCAAGAGATGTATAAAACAGAAGTGAAAAGAATAATAATTGTAGAATAAGATAAGTGCTTTTCTGCAGTTCAGCTGGTTATTATTTTAAAAACTCTTTGTATTGCTTTTGTGTTGCACGATCATTTGAATTGTGCTGTTCATTTTTAGCCTCTTTAAAAGCGTATTATTGTAAAATAAAGTTTAAAAAACAAAAGTCAAAACATACAAATGTCTTGCAAGTTCTTAAAATCAGAGGATGTGCATATTTTTAAGAGATATTTTGAACAGTGCTAAAACAGAACAGGTATTATTATTATTACATTACAGGTCATTTAGCAGATGCTCTAACTACCTACAGGGTCAGTTCCCCTGGAGCAACTCAGGGTTAAGTGCCTTGCTCAGGGGCTCTTATGGAGGCAGCCCTGGTATTGACCTCACAACCTTCTGGTGTTATATTTGGAAGTTGTACCACTAGACCATCACCACCACATTATCTAATAAACAGTGTCGTCTACGTCCCCACAAACAATCTTCTCACTTTTACTTAGAAGTGCTGCTTTACCTTGAGGGTTGAAGGTCTCAGGGTCTTGCAGCATTATCACAAGTTTCACTTCTGCAACACTCTTTGCATCACTTCCTGAGGAAGCTGAGGCAATATACAACCGCAAACTAATCCCCAGCAACTTCATCTGTGCATCTCACTTCACAGGAAATCTTTCACAGCGAACAAATGATACACATCTTCTAATTTAATAGTTAACGACCAGAAAGCTCCATCGACGTGCGGTGTGAACACTGTATATGTATGTGAATGTATGTTTGGTTAGAAGACTTATGGCCTACGTCCTGCCACAGATCTGCTGTTGGAGGAGCTGGCCCTGAACTCAGGGGGTTCACAGAGTCTCAGTGAGAACAGGAGCAATGACCCTGCTGCTGGAGAGGTAAAGACAAAGCTAGAAACTTACACTGAATCATTATTAGAACTTATTTCAGTTTGAGTCAAACCTGAAATGTATTCTCAATCAGCTCTACGTCACTCACAGAAACTCTGGTGTATGTTGGTTGTGTGTCCGCAGGTGGCAGCTGCACTTGACTCTGGAATTACTAGGATAAGAAAAGGCCCAGTCTGCTCCAATGTGTACAGGTGAAGCGCAGGCTCGTGTTGTGTAAACTCATTGTGTAAACTGTGAAAAGGAAACAGGAAATTACAGATAATTCATTGCACAGTATGTCCTAAAAGTATGTCTTTAAAGCATCTCAATGTAAACACTGATCTTACTGACGTAGTAACTGTGTAACTGAAATATTTCCTCTATGCATTAGTACTGCCTTCTGGGTTTTCCTACAGTTCATCACTCTACATTACCTTATTGTAAAATATCACCCTTCTGATTATGTTCAGAGACACAGTTTGTAGGAATGTGTATAGTAAAGAGGTTAATTTCATTTAATTAATTGAGAATTTGAGATATTATGCTTTGTAATTTGCTCCTCTCTGGGTTTTAGTGAACCGAAGGCTCCTGTGGCAGCTTCCCCGACCCCCGACTCCACCACTAAAGAGCTGGACGCTATCTTGGAGGATATGCTGGGTCTGGGACAAGAGGTCAGTACAGCGTCTGCAAGTGCACGTCTCAAAATGATTCAAATGTGTCATCATTTCTGTATCATGGCATATTAAAGACGGCAAAGTCCATATAAACTGCTGGATATGGTCACAGAGAACAGTGGATGTGCAGTCATGAAGTGTTCAAACATGACTGAAGTGAAGCAGGTTTGTCAGCAGAGGGCAGCGTTGTACTGATGTCAGCACTGCACAGCCTCAAGTAATGGAGATGCAGTCCATGAGCATGGACAAGAACCGACTTCATAATAAATAAATAGCTAAAAACAATATCTGTGTGCTTATTTGTATCGTCATTTAGTCTTCAACGACCCCGCCGCCTCTCGCACAGAAACAGTCTGTGAAAAAGAAACCAGTAGGTGGTCAACAGGAGCACAAGGAGAGCAGCAGCAGCAGCACAGCAAGTTCAGATGCAAACGTCTCGACCACGAGCAGGAAAACAGACGCGATAGATGACCTGCTCGGAGGGCTGAGCTCCGACTTGGAGAAGATTGGCGTGCGCACCGCGGCCAAGGGCCACTGTGCATCCTGCAACAAAAGCATCGGAGGAAAGGTACATAATAATAATAATAATAATAATAAGCCACATAAAGAAGTGGACACGCATTGAACTCTATGGGAACACACAGGACAACAAAAGGTGGAAATTCAAATAAGTTGATTACAATAAACCAATTCTTGTTCTCCTCGCACTTTGTTCTCTTCTGCAGATGATCATGGCGCTGGGTGCATCGTGGCACCCTGAGCACTTTGTGTGTGTGGTGTGTAAGATGGAGCTGGGCTCCACAGGCTTCTTTGAGAGAGACGGACAGCCGTACTGCGACAAAGATTACCATCAGATCTTCTCTCCACGCTGCGCCTACTGCAAGGGCCCCATTGTGCAGGTGAGGACACCTTTTTACTGATGTTGTAAAAGAAGATAATCTTTCCAAGAACATGTCATATATGTGTATGTTTTCTGATTCTAATCTGTTCCGTCATATATTACATCAATTTATGGCTTTATCCTTTGGAGATCAGATGATGACATTCAGTAGCATGTAGTTGATCTTTCTAGACATATCCAGCATGTCATCTTAATAAATACAACTCTGCAGACCAAAGTCATTCATCAGAAACTAAGTGCATCTTTGTGCTTCCTCACATCTGAGACAAACCTTACAAATCCTTAAAGGAAGTAAAAGCATGTTGTGATATTTCTACGTCTGGCTGGTTTACCAGAACATCCTGACAGCTCTGGACCAGACCTGGCACCCCGACCACTTCTTCTGCACACACTGCGGAGGCCTGTTTGGACCTGATGGTAACCACAACGTCAGCAAACATTTGGAAATCATTTCATGCATTATCACTGGGAATGAATCTCATGCGTCTTATACCTGTCTGCAGGTTTCCTAGAAAAGGATGGGAAGCCTTACTGCCGCAAGGACTTCTACCAGCTCTTTGCTCCCAAGTGCTCCGGCTGTGGGGAGTCAGTGAGGGAGAACTACCTGACTGCAGCCAATGGCACCTGGCATCCAGAGTGCTTCGTCTGCGCAGTGAGCCTTTTACCTCAGACCACACACACGGCTCTGGATCACTTACAAGCCTGGGAATAAATGAGAAAGATACCCACACATTTGCTTTATTTGCAACATTTTGACCACAAGGCTGATGAAAACCTTATGGCTGATGAATGCGTTGCGGTTGAAATGATGCAAATAAATCAAGGAAAGCATATTCCTCAGCGTGGGTATCTTTTACATTCTCTTCAAACCTACTTCTGTATGCAGCATCTGGTGAAAAACGGTTCAGCGTGCAGCTTTGAGCAATTGTTGAACATAAAATGCTCTCAGTAGAGATGATCTGACATGAGGTAGCAACTTTTCATATTTTATGGCCCCTGAAGAAAATCACTCATTGACTGAAAATACAATGTCCACGAACCTGAACATAAAATACATTGCTCTTAAAACCTACCACTCAACGACAACTGAGATTAACAACATGGAATACGGCCCATTCAACCCAATTATTACTGCAGTCTCCTCGTCACCTTCACCAGCAGCAGCAGCACGGAGCCTCAACATTGTTTTACAGTCGTTATCAGCAAGGTCAGGATTTTATCTGGCCCTCGATTACCTACATGTAACTCCGGAGGTCAGAGGTCAAACACTCCATCGAGAGGATGAAGTGGACACTCAAAGGGTGGCCGAGCCTTTTTAATCAACCTCCTCGACCGGCCGCTTTATAAAATGTAGCACCTCTGTCACTGTGTACTGCTGCTCGTGTCAACAGTAGAGAGGTTTTCCATCACGTTACCTCAAAACAACCAAAGCGGTTCCTCTGGAGGATCATTGTCCACTGATAAATATAAGAAACACATTCGACTCTAAAACATTTTTGATTTAAATGTGTGAGAATGTTCTTAAGTCATCAAACAAATCTTGTTTAAGCTACTTAAAGTTGTAAGAAACAGGTGCAACTAATGACTCATTCAGGCGTTCCTGTGTCATGGCCGTCGCTAATGTGTGCTGTGAGTTTAGTGCTAATGATGGGATGTAGACTCGATGGATTGTTAACAGAAACGTCGCCCAAACACTTTTCCCTTCCTGACGTATTAAAGGTCCATGTCAGTTCGGGTCATAGAGACCTTCCAGGTAGACTTTGGTTTGGATTCGTTTCAACAGATTATAAAATGACAGATCACAGTGAACATTAACGTGTTAAAGTGACATTATACGGTATTACAACTGTGAGCGGGGGCTGATTCAAGGAAACGCTGGCATCCATCATTTCAGAGTCAGCTGCCACAATCAGCCACTGAATGCAGGAAGCAAACATCCAGATTTTAAACTACTATCCTTCTTCCACCATCTGTAATCTTTTATTCTGCCTCTCTTCCATCTTCTCCCGCATCACTTTCCTCACGTGTCTCCTCTTTTTCTTTCCTAACAGGACTGTCTGAAGCCCTTCACTGATGGCTGCTTCATGGAGTTGGACGGCCAACCCCTCTGCTCACACCACTTCTACTCCCGGCAGGGCATCCTGTGCGGCGGCTGCGGCGAGCCCATCACGGGCCGCTGCATCTCTGCTCTCGATTGCAAGTTTCACCCCGAGCACTTTGTGTGCGCCTTCTGTCTGCGGCAGCTCAGCCAAGTCAACTTCAAGGAGCAGAAAGGGAAGCCGTACTGCTCGCCTTGCTTTAACAAACTCTTCGTGTGAGACTCAGAACATAACGGCAGCAGAAAGTCATCAAATGCAGCGTCACTGAGTGTTTGCATTGGTGCAGACGAGCAATAAAAGTTTACCTTCTTCAGGACGAGGTACCTGACATTTGAATGAATTCCAAATTAAGAGCGTGCAACATGAAATGTGATGTAAATTGTTATTAAATTATGTATACATATCAAGGGGAAAATGCTCACATTGTAACATAATTGATGATGTGGTTATACAAATACACATTTCTCATTGAAGGAACATTGAACACATGTGAACTTTGGATGGATCTAAAAGGTGTGTCGCTGACACTTAGACACACTTAAAGCATTTCATACGTCATGATCACATAAAATGTATAAATGGAGAATGAAAAACACACAAGTGCAGTTTTAATCCGTGGTTCCCATTAAACTATCCTCAGTTTGCCGTAAGAGTTGGCAGTCTGCAGCAGTTTGTCGAGGCGCTGCTCTTTGTGGCCGATAGCTTGTATTGGCAGTGGCTGGCAGGGAATCGTCGTGCCAACCTGAGTTTCCTCTTACTCCGACTCACCAACCTCTTCAATCTTCACACAGGCTCCTTTATAGACGCCCATGGAAGATTAATGAAGGTGGTGAGGTGAACAAAGGTGGTTTCAGAAGGAGCTCGTTCAATGCAGCTCTTCAGCGACTCACTTGGACTGTCGAGGGATGAATCAGCCACAGAGTGTTTGACATGTGTTTCTGGTGATGCACCTTGCACGTCTGGGCCCATTTCAACTCATTTCAACTTCGACTCATAGATTTTGCACATTTAGGATGTAATATGAAATGTTTTATCTGTTTAAATGTGAGATTTTGTTGTCAGTTCTGAAGAATTACATCATAACAAAATCAATGTTTGCACAAATAACCAATTCAATTTCCAAATTGTACTTATAGCAACAACGATTATCTATTATCTATTCTTAAATAAATCATAAATACATTGAAGCAAGTTTATCTTATTTTATATATAAAAAAATTAAATATAATATATATACATATTATATAATATATATATATATATATATATATATATATATATATATATATATATATATATATATATATATATATATATTATATATATATATCTATATATATATCTATATATATATATATATATATATATATATTATATATATATAATATATATATATATATATATATATATATATATATATATATATATATAAATATATATATATATATATATATATATATAAAAAGAAGAAATGGTACGCACCTTTTTGCTCGTCTTATAAACGGGTAAAGCGTGTTTTTGTAAAGCATAAATCACAAGGATAACCTTTAAAATAATAACGAAGGTAGAACACTGAGTTCAGACTTCTTGCTAATGTCGAACTGTATATTATCCAACAGCGTCTCATCTTCAGATGAGCACTGGCTACTTTCTGTCGGCCCAGCAGGGACTTTTCTTCAGCTTCTCTTTGAGCCACTTCGACTTGTGCCGTGTGAAGTTAGTGTGCGAGAGGGAACGAAGGCGGACATTAATCATGCTGTCAACACGGTCAGCTCAGGCCTCTCGCAGTCTCCGCACATTACGGACCTTGCATCATGGAAGAAGTGTGAATGTATCGTGTTCAGTCAAAATCTAAGATGGTAAGTGTTTAATGATCTAATGGCCGTGTTCCCAGATTCCTACTGAACTCAAAGACAGACTGTAATGTTAATGTTGAATATGTTTAAACACGCCTGAGAGATTTGCATGAACCATGTGTAGAACAACATCCACTTGGCTCTGATCTGAGACCTCTGCATGTGAAACATCTGTACACATTTCACATTGTCACATAACTTGAAGGTGGGGCGACGATTATGTTCATCCTAGTATCGAAAAATGTTTCTTTCTGCACCATTCACTCTCACACCTGCGGGGTATTATGAGTGGACGTGCCGACACTGTCTTATAAGTGGCGAGTCTTGTTTGAAGCGTGCTCTCCGACATCAACAAGCTGTAAACTATCGGGCAGCTTACATTTAGATTAGCGGGAAAACCTCAGACGCATTTGCGAACACTCGCCGTAGCTGCCGAGTGCATTTACCTAAATACAGACGACAGCTTTGCAAAGTCTCGATGTAGAAAAGAAAAATAGGATGCGAGGAAAGAAGTCGTCGCATTCACAGAACAAATATGAATGTTATCATGTGGCTGAGTGAGCGAGGGGGGAAAAGGTTCCTCTGGCACGTAGTAAAAATGAGAAAACATGAAATGTGAGCGGGGGTCTTTTTTTAAAAGCGTGGCGAATAAAGGGCCGCCTGTAGAAAGCAGAGAGAGTGGAACTCAGGTGACATTTACAGCAGTGAAACAGAGTACGAACGGTCTGGGAGCGCACTGGGCCGTGAGATGGCAGCTCACCGGGGGAGGGAAAGGGAGGAAGGCATATATATCGGGACATAATGGATACTGGTGATGAGGGAGGCAGGGGTTGAAGTGTGTAGTTGCAAGAGTTACCCCTGCGTGACACCGAAACCCAACACTTACCTCCTCTCTTGTAAAATGTCGGCGTCCCCTCGGCCACCCCTGATGGGGACGGTGGAGCCGCCTGTCCAGACCCGTTCAGCTCCACCGTGGGTCACACTCGGCCCCATTACCCAGCAGCTCACGTCAGCTTTCAACCTGTAACTGTCGGATAGATCTTAGGTACACACTCGCTCATTACTCAGTGTATTTACTTGTAGATACACATCTATGGAAACGCCAGCTGGAGACAAATCAGTGCGGACGAAGTGAAGTCACAGCTCCAGTCGGTGCAGTAAAACATGGACGGATCAGATTACTGTAACATCATTACAAGGCATGTCCATGTATGAGCTGTATGAGCACTTAACAGGTCACTGCGTACATCAGGAATATACAGATGCATTACTCTGAAATTAACTTGGTGCTTCAAAGGGAGACAAATCTTATCAGGTCATTTTGAAGAGATGCACATTCACTATTTGCTGCCCGTACAAAAATATGCCCTGAGTGTACAAAGAATTAGTGTTTCTAAGTTCATCGACCCAAACAAAGATGGCAACCGGATGCCCCATCGCCTTGTCGCCTGAATTTGCTTCTTATTTGAAAAGAATACTGCAAAGTTCATTTTAAATGAGCTGAAGTTAATATATTATTGTACATATTAGATTATTTTTTACATTTAAAAGTAACTGGCAGCAGTGGTTTCATTGAGACTTCTCTTGTTCTTTTCCCCAAGTGGAAAATATTGTTGCTCCAAGTCGTAAATACAACCAGAAGGCTGACGTGAAACGTTCTAAACGATGTGACGTACGAGCACCTGGAATTCCCCCGAGAGCGATCTCTGTTTGTGTTGTGTTCAATGTCATGTCTGCATTCACCAGCTGTTAGTGCTCAACGCAGACCGGAAAATATGTGGCAAAGGATTAATTCTAACTTGTTTTCTGAATGTTTTAGCCATTTCATTACATTTAAAGAAACTGTCGGAGCCTCTCATCATGACGCTGAGCAGCAGTCAGCTGGCTGAGGTGAGACCATGAGGTGACTGCAACTTAAACAACCGGGGAAATCTAAACATCATGTGTCTGAACTGGAAAGAAGTCGGTGTGTCCGTCGTTATTGGCCAAACAAGTAACACGCACATATCAGTGGTGTACAAAGGTGAGCTGCAGGAGTCTTCCCTGACACAGAGTGTGTCTGTGTGAGAGTTTAAATGAATGTGTTTTTAACAGCAAAGGAAAAGTGACAACTTCAACACCTCAGTAATTACTTCCACACAGAGAGAAGTTGAGCCGAGCTCCACTTTTGGGTTTGTTTGTCTTGGCGTTGTGCTGATGCTGGACGCAGGTATCACACCTGAGTCGTGACTGGCTCCTCTGTCCAGGAGGAACTTCTTGGACGAACACCGAGTGCTCTTTGCTATCTCACACTCTCTCTCACACCAGCAGGCATACGACTGTGAATACACACTCACACACACACACACGAACCCAAAACATCTTGTAAATACTATTTGTGGATATTTTATTCATGCTGTCTTGGGTTCGCTTCTACACAATCACATGCACAGACACACAAACACAAGTTAGCACGAATAGCGTCATCTTACCCATCTGTACAAATACATGCACACAAATCAAACAAATGTGAGGTGTTTAAGGTTTTAGTATCACACACACACACACATGCACACACGCAAACATATAAAGGCTATTTATGAGTTTGGTCTCTCTTTCCATGTCTATTTCTCACACACACACACACACACACACACACACACACACACACACACTCGCAAAGCCAAGAAAGCGATGGTCTTCTTGGGTTTGGTTTACAAAAGCATATCTGTGCGAGCATCACTGCCTTCTCTGTGCGCTCGCTGATCCTTAACCAAGTGAACCTGAGGTCTCCAGTTTTATGGGTTAACTGGAGTCAGCTCCCGAGGGAGACGCTATGGGAGGTTTCTGGAGACGACTTCAAAACACTTCAACTCCTATTCCTCCACTGCATGTCTTTGTCTCATCTCCCTTACATCTCCTGCCAAGTCTCCCAGTTAGACCTCCATGCTCCAACACGGAAAAAAAACAGGGAGAACGAGGTGCACGGTGCATTTCTATCTGGACCCTAATAAAGGCGCAGACCAAACTGGCCGGGTTTACGGGAAAGATTTATAAGACAGTAAGCTCCTTCTGTATGCTAGCATTTAGTGTCAAGAAGATGGATGGTTTCATTATGCTGCTTCATTGTGTCCATGTGTGGGTACAGCGTGCCAGAGCGGTCCGGTCTGAAATATACTCGGGGAAACCGTTCTTGAGATCGATCAAGCTCATTGAGAAAATGAAAGGATGAACGTGAGAAGATGTTTTGAATGGTGGGGGGAAGTCTGTAATGACTCGGCCGAGTTCCTGCAGATCACAGGACATTTGGCTTCAAACTGCTGAGGTTCAAAACTGGGTTATGGATGAACATTCGATACTGGGGTGGAGGTGGTTCAGACTTGGATCTCCATTGCTGCATTGTTTGTGCGGCGGCGGCGGCTCTTGGCTCAGCCGAGGTGGCAGGATTGAGGCTCCGTCAGGGGTCAGACAGTGAGCAGAGTGGCTCTGGGACTGGGACGGGGCCAATTGGGAATATGGCTCTGATCCAAATCCACCGCCTCTGTAGCAGCCACAGCGTGGATCATTATAAGATTTGTTTTAAAGAGTGATGGTTAACCGCAGTATGGCCCTGTTGCCTGCACGCTGAACGGCCTCCTGGGTTTAGACAAGCTCGTGGATGTTTGTTGAGGGCTGGGAAGCCCCGCGAGGAGCAGCTCGAGGCTGGCTGCTTGATATATCACAGGCGCTGCAGGGGGAACCCACAAGGCCGGGCCTCTAGTCAAACCTCCAACAGGCCTGCTATGGAAAACACGGGGAAACTTTGTGAGTGTAACACACACACACACACACACACACACACACACACACACACACACACACACACACGCCTATAATTGCAGCCTAATGAGTTTAATAGCAAAACACATTCATGCAAACACACAAATTTCACCCTGATAACTCCAATTGGGTTTTACAGTAATTTCATTAGCAGGTGTCCATTTTCCAGTTCCTCTTCTGTGTGTGTGTGTGTGTGTGTGTGTGTGTGTGTGTGACAGAGCATCCGTTTGATTTGGACCGAGAGAATTCAGGTTTTCAGTGCTGAACGAGACATTTTCCAGATCACTAATTCCCCAGTACTTTCTGTGACACCCTGTTCCCACTAAACCCATTAAGATGCAATCACAAGCTCTTGTTTGAGCCCGAGGGCTCGTTCCACAGCTATGTGATGACGGAGCTGGAGTTACCTCTTTGCATAAAAATGATTTAGTGTGCAGTAATTCAAAACCACCGCGTTGCTTTCATCATAAAGATGACTTCTTCATCTTTGTAATCTCGCAACTTCAGTCATTCCTGTTCCATTCATCTGTACAGGCAGCAGCGCCGTTACAGAGAGCTCTCTGAGGATGTCGTGCAATCAAAACATATATTTCATCTTAAAATCTCACTGCCTTTAACACGGGGGTTCGCTGTGAGTGGACTGAATCTGAATTCGGCTAAATTACTTTTGAAAATGTTCTTTCTTTTTCCTACAAGATACAATATACGTTATATCAGGGGGGTCAAACTCACTTTAGTTCAGGGGCCACATGCAGCACGATCTGATCTCAGGTGGGCCGGACCAGTAACATCCCAGCATGATAAATAAAAATATAAATACATTTATATATAAATAACAACAACTCCAAATGTTTCCCTTCGTTTTAGTGCAAGAAAGTACAAATACATTCTGAAAATGTTCAAACTTAATCTTTTTACTAAACATTATGAACAACCTGACATTTCTTAAGAATAAAAGGAGCAATTTCAACAATATTTATAATTTACACATGTGTGTTACAACTTACAGATCAGTGTATCTACAAAGACACAACACATTTAGTCACAGGTATCTGAACAGGATTTTACTTTATGATCAAAACAACTAATTTTTACACTTTGCTAAGTCATCCCGCGGGCCGGACTGGACCCTCTGGCGGGCCGGTTTTGGCCCCTGGGCCGCATGTTTGACACCCCTGATTTAATTGAAGGGGAAAAAAGATGCTCCACTTAATTATACATATGTGCTATTATTTTTGTTTTATTCTTCTTTACATGCTAAAGTATTTTTATTTCCATTTTCTATTTGCCATTATGTTATTTTTTATGGAATTTAAATATATATAAATATAAAATATAATAACAAAGTCTGTTGTTTTGGTCACCTTCTCAACTGTATTTTATGATAACCAACTATAGCAGATTGATGACAGGATGCTTCTTCCTCCCTCGATACTTTGAAGGAGCTACACAAACAAAAATACACGTCTCAGAAATCTTGTGATCTATCAAACCAATTTTCTTTCCCCCCCGAGACCAGAAGCTCCCTCTCTCCATCGCTCTCTCTTCTTCTCACACACACACACACACACACACACACACACCATTGTCACATAGCAACCATCAAAGCCAAGACAAACAGGAACTTTAGGATTATTCAGTCATTTTAATCAACATCGTCTTCACTTTCCTTCCCCCGAATGATGTCTGGCTTGGGAAATGTTTCCACTAAGCATTTGAGTCTCCGTCAGGGCTTACGGCGGGATTAGAGCTCAAATTACTGACTCTGTGGCTCATTTACTCTGTGAATCCAAAGTCCTCAAAACAAAATGTTGCATGTGGACATGTCCAATGATATGATAATAGCATGAAATGAGAAACACATTTCAACAGAGAGACTCTTTCCAGCGCTGCGGAGAGGCTTTTATGTGCACCGTTTGATGTTGCAACACATAGAGGATGTGAAAAGCGAGAGCGGAGACAAAAGTAAAGATGTTGTGTACATTCGACTGAGTGACTCGTGAAAGCAGAGGCAACAGAATAAGATACAGGCGCAAGAAAGCAAATATTTCTCTGAGAAAACTGGGTAAAAAAAAAACGTAGTGAGGAGAACAGTTGGCGTTAGTGAAGCACCGCAAGTAATAACAATTATAGGGAGCCAACAGGTCCTCATCATTAGCATTTCTATGTGGCCAAACTGAGAACAGAATAATACAATAAATGCCAAATGAACATCATTTTGAACTGTGAAGTGATTGATAGTGAGACATGATGTATATACCTGTATATAGCGTCTTAAACTCACAATATCATTTACTGTCCGAACAGTCGTCTCTGATCCACTTCTTATTCAGGAAATTGTCACGTTTTATTGCTTTACTAAGAATAATAAGACAAAGCTTTCAAACTGAATCAAATAATATTACCACAAAATGTAATTTTAGTGAAGTTATAATATCTGTTCATGAGGTTCTAACCACCGATTACACAACAGGAGACTTGCTTTAGTCGCTGCTGTTGCAACGTGTTGAGCCTGCGTCACCCAACTGCTGTTATCTCCCTCTTCTGTCTGCTAAACCACAGGGTACACAACATGCCATGTATCTTCTGAGACATTATCACTGAATGCTGCTAGCTGGTGAAGACACTGCTGGCTGCAGATAAACAACACAAGCAAACACACAAGCTCACAGAAGAGACCAGAATCACCATATATTGTGCCGATCAGGAGCAGAGTGATGCAGCACTATCATATCGGCAGCTGAACAGCTTCGCATTCATGTGGTACTCAAACTATGTGTGGTACTGCAGTAGCTACAATGCTAACAGTTTGAGCCATGCTAGCAGCTCTGCAAGGCTGTACTTATGCCACGTTCAAATCACATGAGATAGATGGGAGAAATGGGAACTGTTCCAATGGACAGTTATTGTATAATAACAGAGTTAAAGCACACTGAGCAAAAGTCAGCTCAGGTCGTGCGCCCATGTTTGTACTTCCATATTATTAAGTACCAATAATAGTCAGAATTGGAAAATGACATGAGCGCTCTGTACGAGTTGGAAACTAATAATTACAATAAGTCCGATATGACTTGAACACAGCATTGGTGCTTTGAGCTAAATGCTAATATGCTAACAATTGCAATGCTAACATGTGAACATGAGGCGGATGTGAATATCATAAACATATTAGAAAGATTTGTAAGCTAATAACGAGGAAGAGGAAGAGGAAGAGGAAGAGGAAGAGGAAGAGGAAGAGGAAAAGTCAGGCGAGAAGCAAAGTGAATTCAATTCAATAGTTGTTGAGATATTTCAGTCAGAACTGTCAGGATCATCATTAAATGGTTGGAACCAAAAGTATAACATAAAGTATATTTAGTGTATCTAACTAGGATAGCATAATGTGTGTGTGTGTGTGTGTGTGTGTGTGTGTGTGAGGGGAGGGCAAAGATTAAATGGCAGTAACTTAGGGGAGGGGAAGGAAAGAGAAATTTACGAGGGACCAAAATTGAACGCAACACGAACACTCGACTCTGTATCCTGCATGCTCAAATTACTCTGCAAATGCTACTACGTCAACTTCATTTGAGAAACTTCGGTACCCAAACAGAACACAGTTATCTCTGGGCGTTTGCCGTGCGGTGAGTGAGTGGCCGTTACATTGGCTTGGATGTGACTTTCAATCATGGTGGCGTGCTTGGACCCAGCAGACTGCACCGGGCTCAGCTCCGGCTCATAAATCAACCGACTGTCTCACTTAGTCGGCTGCAGAGTTCTGAACTCCCCGGAGTGTAAAGCATGATTTAACCCTCTGCAGTCAGACCGGGCTGCTCTCATCAGGCCACAGTCTCTCCTGTAATACACCTCATGTCTGTCCTCAATGACACTCAACATTCCCATCAGCCTCAGCTGCACTTTGTGTGTAGCGCTAGTTAGCAAATGTTAGCATGCTAATATGCTAAACCAAGATTGTGAACATGGTAACCATAATATCTGCCGTCTCACAGAGAATAGCTGGAAACCTTTAGTCTTGTTGTAAATACAGTAACTGAATTTAACCAGCGTTTCTTTAAGCTCCTCTTCAAACCTATCACAAATGTTTCGGTACTTTACGTACAGAATGTGCGCTGGGTTACAGTAGGTACTGATAGAGTCTGTATATGCGTCGGTATTGCTTCCACTGTATTCTTGGCCTCCCTGCAGAGCAGCAAGGCTCCCAGTATGCCCTCTCCGCCGGGAGCTGAGCGTCAGGGCTCCGATTCAGGCTGTAATTCATCTTCTATGAGGCCGGGTGGAGACTAGCGGCTGTCATCGTGGCGTTATTGATGGGTTGCACTCGAGCCACAAGGAACTAAAGAGTGTACTCCGGGGAAATCTTGACTCTATAAGATGATAATACTTTGGGAACCAATGTAAGACCTCGTCCCCACGTACACGGGTATGTTTGTAAACTGGGCTGTTCCTCTGTGTAAAAAGTCCTGTTAGCAATAT
Source organism: Cottoperca gobio (assembly GCF_900634415.1). NCBI lineage: Eukaryota > Metazoa > Chordata > Actinopteri > Perciformes > Bovichtidae > Cottoperca > Cottoperca gobio. The sequence continues at coordinate 25,151,415 of NC_041358.1, forward strand.
ATGGCCGCGTCCATCGCGCGTGGATGTTTTTATGCCGCCATTGCACGAAATGTCGATCACGGCGAACACAACAGAATTTTACAAAAGCTCAGTTTTCAGTGAGTAAAAAGCTGTTTGGGATGAAAGGCCAAAACAGATCGAAACAGTTGACTGAAATCCCCGTGCACGTGTGGACTAGGCCTAAAACAATGTTTAATGAGGCGTTGAAGTAGTTAATACCGAGGTAAGTCATAGTAAGTGGTTAATGATATCATCACACTGTACGCACACATGGCAGTACAACACACACGTCCTGTGGCCCAAACACAGCTCCAGGCAGACCGTAAATAAATGAAGAAATGAAAGGAGAGGCGAAGTCGGTGTATTTTCTTTTCTCAGTCTCTTACAGTAGATTACAGTATAAACCTCGACACATGTTCAGGATCAGCTGAAGAAGCAGAATCAGCGGACTGTTTGTGTATTTTTCTCTGAGTGTGTGTGAGTGTGTGTTTGTGTATTCAGTCATAAGGGTCATGATGTTTAATGTGTTTCTGTTATTTCTGTGTGTATGTGTGTGTGTGTCGTACACGCCATGCTGTTTAACGTGTGTCTCTTGACCTACCATGCATGTGTGTATTTTGTCATAGAAGCCATGCTGTTTGACGTGTTTCAACTGCGTGTGCACGTACGGATCTGTGTTTATATCAGTGTGTGTGTGTGTGGCAGTGTAGCGTGGTAGCGCAGACTGCTTCTTGACAGGCTCCGTGCCTGTTGACAGCTCCTCTGCTCCCTGTCAAGCACCAGAACAGCTCTATGTGTGAGTGAAGAGTAGCTGTAGGAACGATGCCCAGAGAGCAGAAAGAAGTCTGGAGTGTGTGTACATATGTGTGTACCTGGTGTGTCGCTGTCTATGTGTGTTTATCGGTCTCCACAGCCAGGTTGTTATTATGCAGACAGATCTTGAAACCGCCTCCTCCTCTGCCCTCTTTCTACAAGCCATTCATTTTAGACACTTGAAATCTGCCTTTTAAAGCAATAAATTATGTCTGCGTTGCATCAATACAGAGTCGTCAATCAGACCTAATCATCTCCCTCTCTGGCATTCCTGCGTCTCTTCACATCAATTGCTTTCCATCACCACCTTTTTCCCTCGCCGTTAGTTTCTCTGCGCTCCCTATCTCTCCCTCTCTCCCCTCCGTGTCTCATATTTAGACGACTGTATATCCACAGACACATGAACTCGAGTCTTCAGGTTGGAGAGACCAGCCAAGTGTTACAGAACCGCGCATTGATCGTGAAAATAAACAGAGCCGAAAACCGAAAGGAGGTGGGGACGGAGGGGGGGGGGGGGGGCAGAAAAAGATACTCAGAAAAGAGCAGATGATGGAGAGGAAGCATGAAATGTCATATTGTGTTACCAAGACAACATTACATGCACAGTGGAAAAGAAGTGCTTTCACAGTATTCAGCTCTCTCTCACGGCCTCACA
>NC_041358.1:25157882-25167882 GCF_900634415.1 Cottoperca gobio
ATATCGCGTAAGAAATTAATCTGCAGATGCTCCCGTTCAAAATGAGACACGACAAAAAAAGGCCAAAATGTGCACACGGTAAGGCTCGTCTTTAGCCTCGCCGCCGCGACCCCTACTGGCCGGTTAAGGGGAGTGACGAGTCAGCGGTCAATGATGGTAAGAAACAGTCAGTAGTGGAGAATGTCCCCGTCTCTCAGCCTTTATGGTCCCTGCTGTTCACTGTCAGCATGATGTAATGAACCAGTGACGCTAGCGTTCAGTGTGAGGCCAAGTGAACGCATCACCGTTTCCCCTTGGACAGAAGGACAACAGCAGCAGATGATAGCAGAATGCTCTCACACACACACACTGGACACTTGAAGCCTTAAAGGGACATCTCTCTCTCTCTCTCTCTCTCTCTCTCTCTCTATCTCTCTCTCTCTCTCTCTCTCTCTCTCTCTCTCTCTCTCTCTCTCTCTCTCTCTCTCTCTCTCTCTCTCTCTCTCTCTCTCTCTCTCTCTCTCTCTCTCTCTCTCTCTCTCTACCACGCACAAACAACAAACACAAAGTGTCATTCATACAGACGAGCAGGTCTGCACGCAGAGTTATCGTTAGCGCTGAGGAGTGCTGCGGAGGGTAGACAGTGTGCTGTCGGAGCTCTGTGGTGAGCTTCAGCAGGTTTTCATTTGCCAGTTCTCTGGCTGCCGCTGCTCGGCCTTATTGAAAACATCCCGTGGAATTTCCTGACGCTGCCATGGCCCTAGACACCACTTCACACACACACACGTGCGTCTGTGTACATTTGCGACACACAGTCATATGACCTACAGAGATATTTATCGTCAAAAAGAGTATTTACTGTCATAAAATACACATGTAGCATTGTTTGTTTTGAAGTCTGAGACACTTTTGGTGCGTATGATCTGCTGCACGGGCCCATAATAACCCATTGTGCAGGCAGAGCGGGCCCCATGTGTTTTGCAGTCTCTTGTGGTGTTGTGGTGTTGAAGTGATGACTGAGGGAGAGAGTCTGCTTGGCGTGCATGTCACTTTGTCTCCGTGGCTCTTCTTCCTCGCAGAGAATATCTGCTTCTCTCAGCCCTTTTTCCTCATCGCTCCGCACTTTGTCTTTAGCTCTAATTCTAATACCTGTCTCACTCTCTGTCTGTCTGTCTGTCTGTCTCGCTGTCTTAAGCTGCTATCTTTCTGCTCTATCCTTCCCATGTGCTGCTGTCTCGTCGTTATTAAACCGACGCCACCCCTCGTCTCTTCTTCTTCGCATGGTGCAGCGACATTTTATTACGTGACCGAGAGGCCATGCGTGTGCGTCATGTGTTGTTGTCTTGACAGATAAAGAGACGGGGATATGTTGGACCAAACACACGTTTAAATCGAATTTTAATGAGGTGCAGTTTGGCCTAGAAGCTAGTGTTGTTTGTTGCAGGGTGACGTAGTCCAAATACAGGGATACATACGACCTCCCAGCAGTAATACACACTACACACTACTCACTCTCTCACACACACACACACACACACACACACACACACACACACGCTTGGTTATGGTTTTGTAAGTACCATTTATCTCCTTAATAACTCAAACTTTTCAGGAATTTATATTCATTTATGGATTCGTCTTCTTGCCTCTTAAAAGGTGACTCCTTTGCCGTGTCACTGAGTCTGCTTCCACTGAGTGCTTACAGTGCTTTGATCATAGTTTCAGTAGGTATGTTATCTTGGCTGACTTGTTTCATTGTGCACATGTATTCAAAATGAAATTATAGTTCATTAAATGTTGTGCAAAGATGCATATTCACTTTTCTATCTTTTGAATGCTTCATGCATCCAATCTGAACACTTGGATTAGGGTTATATTAGGGTTGTGTTTGCATCAAACACAAACACCTTGTGCTGTTTTTTCACAAAATATTTATGTCATTTTTGAAATATTACCCTATTTCTCTATGGCTTTGATGGATACGCAAGATTTTCTCTCCAAGTTCAACTTTAAAAACAGATCTGATCTTTCCCACAGGTTATGTAAATAAACTGAATTAGTTTCTGCCCCATATGAGCCATGTTGGCCTGAGATGTAAACACACAAAGCTGTTCACTACTGTAGCAACAGCACACGCCCCACTGTGGTGCCCATGTAAGGTCATGTTGTCTTGTAAATGCTCAGGAATGTCACTGAGTTTGCGTGAAAACGTCTTATGGTAACGCTAATGAAATCAACACAGCTCATTAGCTTGTTCAAAGATTACACACTTCATTAGCAACTGAAAGAACATCTCATGGACTCTTTAGAGCCAATAAACTTAATGCTACATTTCATAAACACGTGGACGCTTCAGTCGGGCTCGCTTTGATCTTTTGAGCATTAACATTGCCCTACATGGACCAAAGAACACAACAACACAAAGGTTCACTTCTTGGGATCTATAGCACGGCTGGTTCTCCTACTCGGCACTTAATTGCATTCACCTGGTGTCCCAGGTGTAAATCAGACCCTGATTAAATGGTAAAAATGAAAACCAGCCGGCCTCGAGTCCTGAGAAAGAACTGATGCGAAACATTTGTTTCCGCCGGCGCAGACACTCAAAAAATACACTCTCACGTCACAAGCAAGCTCCATACAGTCACACGCCTACACACTTACTTTTATCTCCGAGCTCATGCCTGCTGGGCTGCATGTCTGTGTAATGTATGCCAGCAACACACACACACACACACACCACGTCATCGACACATGCACACAAATCTGCGCTCCTTTTAAAACACACAAACAAGACGACATGCATGTAAGCATTTGTATTTTTGTAACAAAAGGAAATCTGTGATTATTTTCTACTCGCTGAGATGAAAACTCAAAGTGCTTCCTTCTTAACTGCAACTTTAACTGAAGGGCGGAGGAGAGGAAATGAACCGACGGTGCAAGAATGAGATGAGAAAGATAAAGGCCGCTATGAGACAGAGCTCTGTTAGGATACCAAGGCTTCTACCATGTGTGTGTGTGTGTGTGTGTGTGTGTGTGTGTGTGTGTGTGTGTGTGTGTGTCCTTCTCCACTATTGACCAGCTGCTCCTTATACTCCCATTGTCCCAGCAGGGAGAGAGGGTAAAGACCGCAGCTGACAGGAACAAAAACAAACCATGGAGGCAATTTTCCCTAGATTTAGTTTGGTTCACTCGGCTCGACTCCTTTCCTCCCTCCATTTCTTCCTCCTTTGTGTTCCTCCTCCACTTTCCCCTCTCTGCACCCCTCTTGTTTTCCCTCACCTCACCCACTTTCTCTCTGCCCACCATGTGAGCTTTGCAGACTGCAGCAGCAGAGCTCACACAGTCTAAATATTTAAACGTGGGGAATCACTTTAAAGCTTCCAACACTGAACCACTGAGCCCGCCCTCCAGCCTTTCTGTCATGCACCGGTGTCAGGCCCACCGCATGCCCCCCCCCCCCCTCCAACTCTCCTGATCTCCGTATCTGACCAGAACCTCAACGAGAACTCGGACGTGAACGGCCCCGTCACTCGTAACCCCTCAGTGTGGTGCAGGGAGACGGTCAGATGTCGTGCAGCATGCATAGGAAGTGAAGTCATTATGGAGATGAGGAATGAGTGTGGGGAAGAGGGGGGGGGGGGACACTCCAGATTGCCATTATTTTACCATCCTGCCTTGTTAGATTTACACATCAAGTGAAAGCTACGTTTTCAAGGCAACGGTTCAAGTATTTGTGGAGTGGCGTTTCTCGGCTCGGCTCCGTTAATCCAAAGGCTGCCGTGTGATTTATAGAGGGATCCCAGATCTGTAAAAAAAAAGTGGAAATGGAAACACACAGCAAGGCGCAAGGATGCTGGGCCTATTAAAATCTTTGTTGCATTACTCATATGTTGTTCAAGGAAAGAGCTGTGGTGCTACGCAGGATAAGTCTTCCACTTTCATCACACACACACACACACACACACAGGTAAACCAATACACACATTAGCAAATGAACAGAGGAGGAATGAAAAGAAAAACCTGAATTATAAGTTGATGGAACGATAACAAGTATAGACACGTCCACACAAGGCACGAGGAGTCACTGACCTGTTGGATTTAATGAGAACGAAACGGATCTCAACCCTTCACTAAGCTGTCCCACTTCGTTACAGTCGCTACGGCTGTCCAGCTTTTTGTTCTCTCGTGGCACACACATGCAGAGCATATCAGTGGCAGACTCACCACTCGAATTTTGCAGATTCTTTTTTTAACAATGGGTCTATTATTTTTTTTGCACATAAGTACAAAGGAGTATTTCTTATTTCTGGATTTAGTTGGCTTAAAAAAAACCAAATGTCCATAGCAGATTTGATCAGCTATAATGAGCTAGCATAAGATAATGCTAACATGAGAGCTAGTTTAAAACTCTACCTGCATCCTGTAAAAAGGGCTTTAAATATGCACATAATATAAAGAAGACTGAGGCTAAAGCTGCTCGTCCATGTGACGCAGGTTTGGCTGCAGTTGCTGGACTGTGAACTTCTCTAAAGCAAGAGCAGACGGACACCCACCTGTCACTCAAAGCAGCCAATTTAAACAGGTGAGTTATATAACAAATCCCCCCCACAATAGAGGTTTTCAGATTGACGTGGGTCGGCAGCGTTCTCCATCTCCACCATGAAAACACCAAGCGATGGAGTATTTTACTCAGCGTTCATCGCTCCAGCACCGTTCAGAGACTCGATGCAACGGAGCTTTGAAACTGTTCCGGTGGCTCATGGTGGTCCAACACCTGACATGTTAGTTTATCCTTTCATTTGTCAATCATTTGACTCCTACACACACACACACACACACACACACACACACACACACACACACACACACCCTTGTCAACTGTAGATTAGATTTTCCCTCCCTTCACTGTATTCTTTCCCTCCTCTTGTCATCTCTCTTTCATCTGTTGCTCGTACGACTGGAAGACAACGGCTTGTGTTTGTTTGGATCCTATTGTAGCAACAGCTCCCAGCATGCATTCTGGCTGGGTGGAAGATGTACGTCAATGAAGTCCTTGTCGCCCTCTGATCACGCTCTTGATCTATAACCCCTCCCCACCTGCATATCGATCCTGCTCGTGTCCTTCCTCTCTTCATCCAGCACTACACTCCCTGTTTCTTCTCCCTTTGTTTTCTTGCTGTTTGTGCTCGGGTTGAAACGTTCACGTGAGGTGGTCTGCTTTCAAGCCATGTGGGATGTTTTTGAACCACAAGCACGCATCAGCTGATCCATTGTGTACACACAGTGTAATTGCAAACACATTTGTTTGTGCAAAACTGAAAAATACCATAATTCTCTTCTTCCAGTGAGCTTTTTCTTTATTTTTGGACCAACCAGAGAGACATGCTGCAACGCCTCCCTTCGCAACAAACACTAATACCTTCAGACACACACTCTGGAAGAGGAGAGGAACGAAACCGACAGGCAGAAAGACAAACAAACAGAGGGTTGGAAAACATAGTGACAAGCAGACAAGCACAGATGCTTCATGATTAAGTCTGGGAAAGAGATGGGCCTGAGACACGAGGTGGCTACAGTAAACACACACACACACACACACACACACACACGGGGGGGGGGAGAGGTGGAGTACATCAGGTCGCTACTGTAAGTGGAGATCAGGATGGAAAGGTTATTAAACAGAGGACTCACTGGGTCATTAACTCTGCTCGCAGGAGCCACAGGAGGGGGAAACACCCTGGAAGGTCGTGTGCACGCCGCAAGAAGCTGCTCCTGCCTCAAACTGAAGAGGAAATGTTTCATTCATATCTGCTTCATTAGAGCGACGACTGCAGGAAATACCAGAGAGTCGGGCGATATGTGAAACTTGTAAGTGGTTTTAAGCCACATTATTACACAAGTAACTTCTGTGTTAAACTAAAGCACAGAGGATAAAGAGTTTTCAGTGCGCTGGTGATGCATTGTCCCACTGAACTGCTGTCAGCGGGCATGCACTTTGATTTTTGACATATTTGTTAAGTTTAGGCAACACACTCTTTGGTTAAGGTTCGGGGGGGGGGAGAGATTGTGGTTCAGATTAAACGTTAGGAAGTAAATCAACGCGTCCCGTCTCGTGCTTCAAGACACTTTAGACTTTTTCAGTATTTAGCCAAGACCGCGATCTTTCCCTTAACCTTAACCAAGAGCCTCGAGTGAGTGCCTGAACATAACCATACAAACATTAATCATGGAAAGAGAGGAAGAGCTCACAGCTGCAGAACATCTAACACAGTGTGCTGATGGTGATGCAGCACAAAGGACAAAACAAGTACTTTAGAATAATATTTTGTGTTCTCATTGTTGAGTTTAATTGACAGCAGGTCTCCCAAAGTCATGAGGTCAATGTTCTATGTCAGTCTGTTAGCAGACAACAACAGGATAATACCGTGTACATGGTGAATACGATTAGTATGGACTTTGGCATTTGGACACAGCAGAAGCTTAACCGTTCGCTGTACCTACAACAAGTAATGCACTGTCATTTGTATTGTATGTAATTGTGAACCGGGAAGTATAAAGAGCCACAAAGTCTGCGTATGGACGGGTGCGTGTGGGTATATAAGTACCTTTCACACACAGTAGCAGCATGTTTTGTAGTGTACTGCCTGCATTCAACATGCAGCAGGGAGTCAGCGGACATCTTGGCTCGTGGAGATGTTTGTTGGGGCCGTCGTCCGCTTCAGAAGCACCACACTGTTTACCGTCTGGATGCTCCGAAAACAAACACACTAGCCGAGCCTAAAGAGCGATGATCTGCCCCAGTCTCTCACACACAGGCACGAACCGCAAACACGTTACACAAACAATACAACATTTTTGAGGTGCTGAGGAAAAAAAAGAAAATTGTTTGTTGGACAGAATTGTGCAAAGTCAGGAGGAAGTGTCCAATCCCTCCATTTAAGTTCAAACATCAAGACACCAAAGTTTGAGAAGTGGCGGTTTTCACCCTGAGAAGGAGTTTGTGTGTGTGTGTGTGTGTGTGTGTGTGTGTGTGTGTGTGTGTGTGTGTGTGTGTGTGTGTGTGTGTGTGTGTGAGAGAGAGAGCATGTGTGCGTAAGTGTATGTCTGTAGCTGCTGTTTGTAGTTTATTCTCGTCTTTGTTTAGCGTCACAGACAAAAGAGTTTGTTTGTGGACTCAGTGGGTTGTTTAAGGAGTGGGTACATGTGTGCAGGATCCTGGAAATAACAAAGATCTTCTACTAAAAGCAACACTGAGCAGATTGAATGCTTAAAGAATGTCAGATTTACAGCAGGTGTGTCGTCTGCAGGCTGGGAAAACTACAATTTCATCATACAAACACACACACACACACACACACACACACACACACACACACACACACTGCTCTGACTGAGTGTGTTGTGCAAAGCAGCAGCAGCAGCAGCAGAGGAAATCAAGTCAGCACATCAAACAGGCAGCTTGACCTCACACCCGGCTGAACACACAGGAGGTGTTCTTCTTCTCTGACATTAATGAAATAGCTGCTTGACACAGATATGAGGCTGGTTGCATCTGTCAGCATGAGGTCACTTGACTTCGGCCGCTGCGTCTTGTCAGGAGAAAGGGATGAAAGAAAAGAGAGGAGAATGTACGAGAGGAGGAAGAGAAGTGCTAATTAATTAAGTATGATTATTAGTATCAGTGTCAGTATTATGGGATACTACTTACTGTATATGTTGTGTTAAATCACCCACAAGCGTGACATCACAAACTGGCTGCTTATAAATGTGGTATTTGTGAGTAAGACAAGAGGAAGAGCAGACAGCACAGCGTTGCTTTGAGCTAAGTGTTAGCATCAACATGCTAACGTGCTGAAGTTACTCAGATGTCATGTTTACCAGGTGCACATTCTTAGCATGCTAACATTTGTTAATTACACTAAACAGGAGGCCTGATGTGACTAATGTAATGCAAACACGCAGAGACAAAAGGTAACATTTAAAAATTACATTTTTTAAGTTCAAGCTGTACAAAGAATAAAAATGCCGCCTGTACATATAGAAATGTACTTTTAAATTCTTTGAAACTTGCCAATTTAAAAGATAATTAACACAAAATAACACTGACAAATTGGTATTGATTGTCATGCTTGAATTAGTCATTTAAAAAAAAAATCTATTCAGAATTTTAGAAGATAAGGAACGTTGAACGTTTCAGTTCTCACCCTGGAAAAACTTCTTATAAAAATAAAAAAACAGAAGAGAATATTTAGTCTGAGTAAGTAAGAACACACACTCACACTCACACTGATAAATACACCCACCTTCACCCAGACAACACCTCACACTCTCCCCTCCGTGTAATCCCATCTGATCTCGCCGACGCTCCTCTCACTCCGCAGCCTATCACAGCGCTGCCTTTGAACTCGGCTGCCAAGAAAGTGTAACACCGCGTGCCTCTTTCTTTTGACTCTCAGGAATGATCAGGAACATTATAATGATAAAAATTGGCAGGGGGTGGGGGGAGCTGAGTGGGAGCAGAAGGCCCTGACGGAAAGCGAGTAAGAGGCTCCAATAATGTCAACGTGTCGCTAATAAGAGGAGAAAACTGAGGTGTGTGAATTATTTATTTTGTTGCACGAGCACAAATATGAATGTGTGTGTGTGTGTGTGTGTGTGTGTGTGTGTGTGTGTGTGTGTGTGTGTGTGTGCGCGTATGTAGCAGGGGGTGATGTCAGGCTACATTACAACTTATTGCTGGGTTGAGTGACACGCAGGATTATCAGGCTGTTATCAGCGTGTTTGATGTTGGTCTGAAGGAATCATATACAAGGGGAAGGAAAGAGGGCGGAGAGCAGGCTGAGTGATGACAACATGGGGTCATCACAGAGCAACAAGTGCAATAACAGTCCCCGTTATCTCACAGATCCTCCACAATCCTGTTCTTCTGTCCACAGCAGGACAACCGCTACAACATTTATCTCTACGCCTCAGATGGATAGCATCAAAATTGCCTGCCCCGGTCTTAAGCTGTGTCATGACTCATCTGTTTTGTCCTTTCCACTCGCGTTAGGTCACTTCCTGGGGAACCACAGTGTGCTAGAGATCCTGAGGCAGGAGGGCTACGAGATCGTCCACGTGCACCCGGATCACCCGGAGCCAGTCGCAGAGTGAGTACGCAGAGTGTTTCAGATGACGGAGCATCTTAAAGTGCTGTGGTTACAAAAGGAACAAACAAACATCTGCCGTGCAGTAGAAAATGCTGATGATTGCTCGGGTTACTAATTATATATCTCTGATGACAGATATACAGTGATTGTTTGACATCACTGAATCTGACGAGGTTGTGCATGTTACCAGAACAGAGGTATTATTGTGCTTTCCGCAGTGATCAGTCACAGGTTTCACTTGAAACATTAAGATCCTGACAAGATAATGGACGGAAAAAAACAAGGAGGGGCGCGACTTTGTGCGAGCATCACACCCATAATGTTAGAGCAATATAACTTCTGGCAGGCGTGCAGACACGTGGACGTCCATCAACTCCAGTCAACATCCACGTTGTTCCCGCTGGAGTCCAGCTACTTAACCTCAGTAGATTTATTGAAGTGCAACGCAGATACGCTCCAAACTGTGCTCTGTAACAAAGAAAGCTGTGCAGGAATCCTTTGATACCTTATCAACTCCCTCACCTTCCTCCCTCGTTCCCCGGCCTGCCAGAGGTGGGTCTGCCTGTTCTCAGCCGCCACTGGTTCCACAGTCAACACACACACACACACACACACACTTACGCATGTGTGTGTGAAGGGTGAGTGGAGAGATGCACGGTGCCAAGGAAGGGTTTTACACACACAGCCAGACTTGCACGGGACGCACGCAGCATTTCACAAAAACCTCTGCGTGTGTGTGTGTGTGTGTGTGTGTGTGTGTGTGTGTGTGTGTGTGTGTGTGTGTGTGTGTGTGTGTGTGTACCCACATTCCTTGGCACAGAGCAGCTCTCCTCTCGTGAAGTTGAAGCACGGGCCCATAAAATAGTAACAAA
>NC_041358.1:25175382-25190382 GCF_900634415.1 Cottoperca gobio
GAAATGCACAATAGTGAAAGACACACAAAGTGTTCTCAGCGCCTTCGCCTCGTCTCTGTTCGATACGCAGAGAGTGAAAGTCACCGGGGCAAGGTGACTATCGATCTCGGGCAGCTGGGGCCGTTAAGAGCATTTCAAGTGTGTGTTGCTTTGATTGTTTAGCTGCAGCTCGCACACTGATCACAGCAATAATGCACGGAGGAGTGTGTGATCGCACGGCCAACACGATACAGGACTTTCACATTGTCTCTCAGCTAATCACATCTATTGTGGCAACTCTTGTGTGCACTGAAAGCCACGCAAATGAGCGCCGTTGTCTCGTTGTTGCGGAAGGATGTTTGCAAAAATGTATTTTCTTTTACACTGGATCTGTAATTATGACTTACTGGTCACATTCGTGTCCCCTAACCATGTCCTGTGTGGTGGATGTTACCTCACGTTTCACTGAGAGCTTTGATTCTCTGTCTAGCCGAGGGCAGCCATAAAGCTTTGGGAAAACAAAAGTGTGTTTAGCCCCGCAGATAGCTCGTCCTCCTTTAGATAATCCAGCTGATAGTGCGAGGCACACTAACTCGCAGCTCGTCTGCGCTCTGCTGGTTGAGACATTGTTGTCTCCCATTGTTCCGAGTCCCCTTGAAGATATGCGTCTTTGAGCCATAGGATTGAGCTGTGGCCTTGTAGTGCTTTAACGCAGGTCAGGTGCAAGACTGCTGAACGTATATCAAAGCTCTGCTCTTAATAAAAGAGGCTCATAATATACCGCTCGCTTCTGGAGGGACAATGATTAAAAGGATAAAGCCGCCGATCAATTCCTTGTGAGAAAAACCAAGAATAAACAATTATTAATGGAACTAGAACGCTAACCTGTACAAGTACAGCCTAATAAAGTTTAGAACTGCGTGCCATTGAACGCCAAAGCGATGACTTATTCTTTCATCTCAGCGAACATGACGCGTGTTGTTTATTGTGAAACAACTCAGTCACTGCATTTGCAATCTCTGGAGGACGTCACTGAGCATGCTCACGGACACGCCATGTTTACACAGCCTTAGTGGAGCAGGTCAGTGTCTTTGTGCGGAAGGAATATGTCGACCAATGCAACAGTATGGATCTGTTATGTGCATAGTTTATAGATGCATAAGCATATCAGGCTGTGGATAAGTTACTTTTTGTTTGATTAATTTATTTTAATAAATGGTATTATAATAATAAAGGATGATAACCTCAGCATTATCCCCAAAAGATTGTTGGTGAGTATATTCAATTGATGCACTGCAATTACAAAATGCATGCATAATGTGCCTTTAAATTAAATTAAAGTAGGTTATGTTATATGTTGCACCGCTGGTTCTCCATTTCAACATGCAGTGAGGCAAAATAGTTTGTTTTTGAGTGCAGAGGTAGAAGGAGTGAATGTGTACCAAGGAGAGTAAAGTAGGTACAAAGGAGAGAGGAATACCTTGTGTGCTTGTGTGTGCTTGTGTATATGTGCGTGTGTGTCCTTGTGTGTGTGCATTGAAGGATGGTGGTGAGAGTGTTGTGTTTCACAGTTTTTTGCCATGATGCACTGCTTTATTATTCTGCACAAGGGGCACTTCACATGCGGAATGGGTTCTCTTTGATATCGACAGCAGCTTGAGGGAGAGAGTGCACTCAAAAACAGGCGCGGGCGAATTTATTCTGGGAAAAAAACAGATAGTTGTGTACTTCCCTGGCAGTGGTTGCCGCACATGCGAAGAGCCAACCGCTTTGATGCTCCAGCGGTGACACTCCACACGCTAATGAAATATGGTAATTACAGCCACATGAAAGCCCCCCTAGACCGAACCGGAGAAAGGGTATAAAAAACAACAAATATGACTTTATCCAAAGATACCCACTGTGATTAATTCTCCTTTTCATAAACATATATTTTATGCCGTTCACTTGCGACAAAGCAGTGTGGGCCATCAGTTGACCCAGGAACTGGCGAGGGGGAAAGGTTCGCTGATTAAGAACCCTATTGTTCCCTTTCAACAGAAGACGCTGTGTGCAGGAGAACACAGGATGGAGGAGTGTGTGTGAGAGTGTGTGTGAGTGTGCTCTGCTGCTCTAACTTTAGGCCCCTTGTTTGTTTTTTTGCAAGCTGCAGATATTTCTTCCTGATTTGAAATTCACCCAATCTGGACGGCGAAACTGACTCAAACGCTTGGCTCTGTCGAACGCCTCGGTCACTTGATTGTGGGAGGTAAGAGATTTAAAAAGGAATCCATTAGGGTTAAAGTTTACACTATGGAAATTTGAGAGATTTGCTTGCATTTTCAAGTCAAGCTCCAGTCCCAGATATTACCCAGAGACACAAAGGGAAGGACCGCAATCTGATATATTGTCAGTTACTTTCTTTTGCAAACGGAAATGGTTGTGTGATTGTGCTGGAAGCCGGTGATTGGAGCAGATTTGGATGAATGGTTAATTTGGCGGCAGGTTGGATGGAGATGAATGAGGGACAGACACCGACAGAGAAGGAGGTGCAAGCATGCACCGCATGGCTGGGAGAAAAACAGTCCGTACAAACTATATCTAACTTACTGTTGTTATCATAACTACATTTCTTTGCAACTGTGAAGACTGAATAATAAGTCTAGATTTCAATAAACCCTTTTAGTCGCCAGGTTTTGTCAGACGGTTTGAAATCTGTTGCTAAAATGGGAAAATATTGTAGTTTTGGAAAAAGCTATGATGTGGATTTTAACTACAGTTAAGTACAAAGAGGTAATTATTTATTCTTGACACATGAGAACAGGTGTAGTGACACAATGCCTGTCGCTGAGGAGGACGGAGAGAGAACACAAGAGGGTGGAGGAGGCCGTGTGTTTGACCATCAGTGTTTGCTCTCAGTCAGACAGCAGAGCAGTCCCCCATCCTGTCACACACACACACACACACATACATACACTTTCGCCTTGCTGACCCGCTCTCCCGGGGGATGGAGACCTCCACCTAGAGGTCAGGGAGAAGGTGGAGGTCAAATGGGCTCTGATAAGTCCTGCTAATAGGACGGTGTATGCAGTGTTTGTCTGAATAGGGGTCGCGGGGGTCTGACCAGCTAACTGGGGCTAAAAGCTAAGTGAACAAACACACAGCGATGCACTGCGCTGATCCACGCGAGCACAAAATACACACACACACACACACACACACACACACACACACACACACACACACACACACACACACACAAACCCATGCACGCTGTATGCATGCATGCACACTCTTTAAGGTCAGAGCACAGGGTGAGAATGTTAAATGGCCAAGCTGGGGGACATCAAATATTTTCCTACCCATCACTATCAGCAAACCACCTGCCTGAAATCTTGAAGTGTGTGCATGAGTGTGTGTGTGTGTGTGGAGGAGAAGCATATATAGGCTTAGCTGTCTACTGAGACAACTTGGCTTTATTAGAGCACACACTGAGTCAGACAGACAGGCAGGGTGTGTGTGTGTGTGTGTGTGTGTGTGTGTGTGTGTGTGTGTGTGTGTGTGTGTGTGTGTGTGTGTGTGTGTGCGTGTGTGTGTGTGTGTGTGTGTGCGCCAGCAGTCGTGGCAGAGCAGACAGACAGATGGGAGTTTTGGGGGCGGGCTGTGGCCGCTCAGATAGGGAGATCATTCCCCACCCTGTGTTTCCAATACCCCCAGCTCTTTTTTTATCGCTCTCCTCCAGGTGTATCCAGGTAACTCCAAGGCCAGGCCGCTCTTAAAACCACGACAGTCAAGGTAACAGGTAATTGCGGCGTGGTACTCGTAAAAACCGCCTGTTTGCCTCCAGATGAACTCCGCCCCGCTTGTTTTAGACGGCAAACTTGGAGAGGCAGGAAGCGACAGCTCATGGGACGAGGTAACGCGGCGTGGTATTGCTTTATGCCTCGCTCTTTTTCACGCTCCATCCAACCTTTGCTTTCATACCAATCCTCACTCGTCCTCTTCTGTCTGCTCCCCTTCCTCGCTTTCAATTTCCAGCCTTTGATACAAGTGACTCTATTTATTTAACTTTTATTCCCCTCTCTGCTTCTCACTGTCTTTATCTCTCCCCCTCTCAGCGCCCATATTTCTCGGACTTTATGAGTCGCTCTGGCTCCCTCCCTCTTTTAATGTTTGATTCCAGGTGATAAGAGAAGACCGAGAGATGAGTCTGACTGCGCCGGTTAATGTGGTCAAAGGGCAGAGGCTGTGCTGGGGAGTGAGGGGCCCGGCTGCAGTCAGTCAGTCCGAGTGGAGGCTGGACCGCGCTCAGCTTTTGGACCATGAATTGTGGATGGTGGCTCTTAGCCAAGCGGCCGGCACACAAGCCAGGAAAACACACATATTGAAGCAATTGTCCATATCTGCTGGAAGAGTCATTATCTGACAATCTATGAAGATATTGATCAGGGGTTTGTATATATCTACTGTCACATGTACTTACTCTCTGCACAGCGATAAGATTACTACTTCTCTTTGCACACAGGCCAATAAACACAAACGTGCACACGTGTGAATGCATGTGAACTGCTGCAGATATGCTGTGTGTATATTTGTACACATAAATAAAAACATTGCATACAGGCGAGCATGTACAGCACACAGGGGCGGATGTAACCTCATTCTCACACACACACACACACACACACACACACACACACACTGTACAGTTCACTGTCAAACACAGTCACAGTCCAGCTCCTCACTTTCAACAATCGCTTGTTTTTTTCAGACCACAAACAAACAACCCACTCCCCCACATAGTGGTCATTGACCCAGACTCTCCTCTGGCTCCTCTCTCTTACTCTCCATCTTTTGCTCTCTTGTCCTCCCTAACCACTCTCCCTCTTTGTCCGTCTCTTTCTCGCTTTGATTTCATTCTCGCCCTGCTCCGGCCATTATAAATTCATTGTATGCTGTCGTGGCTGATTGAAGTGATGGGCTGATTCCTCAGAGCTTCCTGCCTGATGGAGGGTGCTATAGCAAATAGCCCAATGGGTCTGTTTAGATAACACTGACCTCTCGCAAACCACCGCCACGTCTGCTGTGAGGCAGCTTTGTGGGACTCGCCGTCATCCCTGAGAGGATGGACGAAAACAAAAAATGGAAAAGGGACGTTTTAGAAAAAAGAAAATCGATGCTACACAAGTGGAAAATGTGAGTTGAAGAAAGAGAGAATGAGTTGGAGAGATGAAAAGAAAGTAAAGAGAAAGATATGGATGGAGGAGGAGGGGGGGGGGTTAGAGGGGGAGAGTGATTTGAAGCGTATTGCAACTCCCACCTGCCCTCTCCATGAACAAAAGTGTTAGTCATCATCAGGGTGAATTGTGAGGGGAGACAAGAGGCCGCTTCGTTGGTCGCCCTGATCTGCATTCTGGCCATGGGGTTACCAGGGTAACGAGTACAGTACAACGAGGGGCGAGGAGGGTAAGGGGGGCATGGAGAGGGCACTCACCCTTTTCTTTGGAAATGGATATTCATGCTTTTGTTCTGCAGGGGTTACAATCGTGTTGATTAGAGGGGAGAAAAAATTGAGTTTAAACGGCCCGCCCTGTCGCCCGGCCTCAGACGTGATGTGGCCGGCGGCTTCGCCGCGCTAACAGATTAACATTCAAACACCAGCGCTCATTGAATGCGGGCCGATAATGGAAAGCGGGGAATGAAATTTATGGGTTTTTTTCCCCTCAACTGTCAATGTGGCAGGTCACTGAACATTTCCAGCAGCCACTCAGAAGAATTTGAGAAGAGTCAGTGGAAGCAGACAGTAGAAATATAACATGTAATGTTATGTTAATGTTTCTTTAATCCAGGAACGCATTTTTCTTTATTATTATTATTATTAGATTTCTTCCATGGCAGGTGATCTGAACTGTTCACCCTCCACAGCCAACACTTCTACGCTGTATTTGGCGGAAGGTGCTAATTTCATTCCATGATGGAAGGCAAATTAATTTGTCTAATTTCGGTAAAATAATTCTTAATAAACGAGGCTTTTTGTCTTTCTGTAAACTACATATACATTCATGATGTGTGTGTGTGTGTGTGTGTGCTGCTAGTTCAGGCGCATGTGTGCACCCTGTATGCACGTGTGTATCTGGGTCCTTGTGTTTAAGTACTCCCTTTATGATACACATCAGAACACACATACTCCGTCTTGAAGTGTGCATTTAAAAATAATGGTCTTTGGCATTATGCAACTCTTTGCACACAACGAGCCCATTATAAAAAGTTACAGAGGGCAATATTATGGCTCATCTTTAAAAGCTGGAGGCTGTAAAACATTATTGTAACTCCCTCATGTGACAAGATGTTTTACAATCGCACCATTAAAAGCTATTGAGAGAGCATGGGCCATATAGACGTGGAGGAGCGTGAGCAGTCCTTCTCTCCTGACGCATCACTGAAAACAAGCCATTCTTCACTGCAAGGAGTGCAGCTGCTCTAAGATAATGTTGTTCTTTAATTAAACTATCTCTGCTGTGCACGTGTAAAAGAGTGGGGGAGAGGGCACACAGGTACGCTCACCTTAGGCAAAACAATGCATTATGAATTCTGAATAATGTCGGATCTGCATGTGGTAGCGGTGGTGTGTACGCACTTGGAAGAACTAGAAGTGTGTGTATTAATAAACTGTGTGTGTGTGTGTGTGTGTACACTTTCCAGACTGATTGCCAATTAAAACAACCCGTGGCTCTGTGAAAACATGAAACCGACTCTTGCAATCACAGTTATGAATCGACCATCAGCGCTCATTACAGGAATCAGGTGATCGGCCTCATGAAGCAGCTTCATTTTTACAAGATTAAAAGCTGGAACAGAATATTGTTCCGATGAAACACAGTGCGTAACACAGCAATGTGGTCTCACCGCATTGTGAAATAACAGACATACTGTAGATGCATTAAGCTGCATCACTTAAACAAATACACATTCTTATATATTTCTAATAATATTTGTTCTGTATGGTTTAGGCCTCGTGTTTGTTTTAAAACAATCTGCTCTATGCAAATGATGATATTTGAGCACTGAAACCACAAAAAGGCTGAATTATAATTGGTCTACAATCATCAAATAGGCTACTTGTATTGTTATTGAACGAGCAAAGACCACTGCTTATAATGGGTAATAATATTATTGTTTGTAAAACTAGGGCTGCTTCTCCTGCAGAAATGAACGTTCATGCATCTCTTTATAAATCAGGTTCATGTTGTAGTAGACTTCACAAGGCCTGAAATAGCCTAAAAATATTCAAACATGTAAATCAAATTGCAGGAGGTTCGTTTTATGGCGGAATTAATTACGACTTTTAGTTGGACTTTGCGTCGGGATGCTGGCTTTATACAGCACAGTAACTCGATCCTGCAGCCTGTGCCGGCTGTAATGTCTCTCAGCTCGACTCGCGGTAGGTCAGGCCGGACTACTGCTGAGATTTGAGAGGAATAATTCCGCTATCTCCGTGTTGATCCGCGTCCTGCGGTTTCGTCCACCCGGCCTCAGGCATCTGCTGCCAGACGGAAAGTTGGCGCACAGAGCGCAGTCCGATTTAACCCCGAGGAGCACGGAGACAGAGCAGGCCTCCGGTCCTGCTTGTGTTGTGAACACATCGCAGAGAAGAATCCCGCTACTGTTCATTTAAACGGGCTCGACCTGCTGTTATTACCGACGGGCTGTGATTCAGGAGGCTGCTGTGCCTGTACTTCCTGCTGCAGGCGCTAGGAGGAGGTGTGCATGGAGACTGGCTCTCTGCAGAGAGGACTGGGAACTGCAAACTCAGCGGCAGTGTTACATTAATGGCTGTACAAGGAACCAAAAGGGACAAATGTAAATGAAGAATATTAACCAACACAAACAAGTAGGGTTAATACAAACTATTAAAAAAAAATATATATATATATATATATATATATATATATATATATATATATATATATATATATATATATATATATATATATATATATATACATACAATTGCATCTCACCTTTGGCCTCTTCATGGTTCAACCAGTGAGAAACTCTGTTCAGAAAATAATCATAATATGGAGAGGGGATTTTAGAACAAGGGGCCGAGAGAAAATGTCATTTAGGATTCAAGATTTCCATTTGGCCGCCTGAAAGAGACTTAACGCCAATTGTCCTGCTGGTCATCTCACTCCATAGAATGCAAATGTGGAGGTCTATAGGGCCTGGTGCGGGAAAGCCATTGATTTGGGATGAATACAGTGGCTACTCTCAGGCCCTTCACAGTTATTAGGACTAATAGAGAAACATAAAATAGTGAGAGAGAGCAGCACAGATCCGCACAAATGCTCTAAATAGCTTGCTACTCCACAGGCCTCTCGGAGAGTTTGGCTTGCAATTTGCATTCCTTTGTGTGACAACTTGTAATCCTCCCCTCAGCATGCCAAGAAACACACAACAGATTTATTGTCCCAGTCAACAAATCGTTTAAGTCATCCCAAACCTATTACTGCCTAATGCAGTGTGAGCCCCCGCCAGCCCCATGCACCGCCTCGTCTCAGCCACCGGAGGCTTGCAAACACAGAGCCCCGCGCGGCCGGGGGCCCCCACGGGCTATTCAGACCCGATGCACTTCTGGAGCTTTATATCATCTCTGAGCAGCTTGGGAGGTTGAGAGGGACAGAGACCGTGGCAGAGGCTCAGACAGTTTGGTGTCGGGACAGCAGAGGTTTTTCCACCGCTGCAGGCCCACACAAGCTGTGCAGAGAATTCACACGTTTTTAAAAGTACAACGCATGTGTGTTACTTATAATAACTTAAAACCAGCGACCGAGTTTGGAGTTGGAATGTCACTCTGAAACTACAGAAACCTAGGCCAACATTTAAATTCAATATAAATCACATCATAAAAAAAAACATCTGTCGGATATCAAATAGTGTCTAAAAATGGGATTTATCCGTCCTTATAATTAATCTTGTCATCGTTGTTGTTTATTTTTCATTCTTCCTACAATTTCCATGTTCAAACATTGACAGTATCTTAAGTAAATCATCACGCGTCATATTGTTTTTGGACAATATGACCTAAGCATGACAGTTTTTTGGTCCTGTTATTATATGTGATGGAGCGCAACCACATCCTCACGTGTCTGCAGGAAAAACCATAACAACACTGTATTTTTGTTTGTCTGGGACAGGCGGGGACTGCTGTTTGTTTGTTGTGGGACAGAGGCAGGCAGACAGAAAGATGCTTTTATTCACGTTTTACAGATAGGTATTTCTATTTCACTTTTATTTATAAATTCACAGCAGCAAACAGCTCTTCTCAAGATAACTGCATTGAGTTATTGAGTTGAATCAAACTGAACTGAATTCATATGAATTGAAGTGGGAGTAAAAGGCAGATAATGAAAGAGGGAGAGGAGCGACAGAAAGAGAGACTGCAGCCCATCTGTGTGTCTCGGCCTCGCACCGCAGGACTCAAACGCGGGGTCAGCCCAGAGAGAAAGAGAGAAGGGGGAAGATCTCTCCCCCACCAGTCGTCTTCCCACAAACACAACGGGCCTTTGATTCGTTTGTTTGGACACACACATTCATGTCTAATTGTTGTTTTTCTTCTTTAGTGTACCCCACAAGGCGCACATGCATCATGCAGGACAAGCAGCGCATATGGCATCGGTCCTCCTCTGAAACCACACTAAACAGCTCTGCACAGGGCCCGCGTCTCCCATTGCATGCAGAGCAGCGGGATCGGGCGTGCGGCCCAACAAGCGTCATTCATTCTCGATGGAGATCAACACAGCCATAATTACTACGGAAGTCGATGTCCGTTTTAGCATCTGAAAATATACCCGGCATCCTAACAAGCCGCTTAGTCACGCTTTCATTCTGCAAACAAAATTGCAATTTTCTAAAATATCGAAACTGTGTTTTAAAGTAGCCGATTTCGTTTTTATGAATGCAAATAGACTTTTGTGGGAAATTAGGCAATTGCATTGACCCTAATGAGGTGAACAGCCAAATTATACCTTTGTTTTAATAGCAATGCTTGTTTCTAGAAAATCCAATTAAATTGTGGAGCCACTTACATATTCACCCAAAGAAAGTTGAGGGCCAAACATGGAGCCACATGATGAACAATTACAGCGTCCCCTATCTGAGCCGGGCTGTGTAACTGCAGCTCAATGACAGGGCCATTACTCTGATACACTAATGACACGCGAGCTAACTGGAAGGTAAATTACAGCCTTCAACTGTCTGCTTGCTGCCAGCCTTCACAGACAGCACCCCCTCTCATTAGTCATAACTTCATTTCATTCACTATTTTCTTGCCAACAAAGGCTGATCGGACTATTAACACACATTTTCAAGGTCCAGCAGAGGCCGGATTTCATTCTTTTTTTTTATTCTTCCCTAATCCGTTTTATCGCTATTCATTGTAATACAGAAGAAAAAAAAATGCAATTATGCAGGTGAATGAAGGGGTTAAAAAAATAATTATCCATCATTGCACCAAGCGCACAAAACGGCATGAGAGCTGCATCATGCAGTCAGAGCTGAAACACATGTTCTCCATTTCCATACAGTGATGCTGACTGTACCGTGATTCATACAGCAACTCCTGGGCCACCAGATAACATCAGGCATTACATCATTCTTACAATAAAATTAATCTGTTTTATTAGCATAATTTGCGTGAGATAATTGATTTGAATAATAACATTTTGATCATTTAATTAAATAAGGTTTAAAAAAAATGTTTTCAAAATGATTCTAATAAATTACATACACTATAGTAGGGCTAAAATGCAATAATTATTTTTATTATTATAATATTAAAACATTTTGGTTGTTAATTTATTATTATGCATTATCCATCATCATTATTATTATTATTATTATTATTATTATTATTATTAGTTACTGTTGTAAAATGCAGTACCCCTACACCAGAGAGAGAAAAAGCACCTAATGACTGACACATTTTACAATTTGTTTTCTTA
This sequence comes from Cottoperca gobio, assembly GCF_900634415.1. NCBI lineage: Eukaryota > Metazoa > Chordata > Actinopteri > Perciformes > Bovichtidae > Cottoperca > Cottoperca gobio. Next base: position 25,186,344 of record NC_041358.1, read on the forward strand.
CAGAATGAGCTACATGTCAGTGCAGCTGCATACGCTGAAGTGTCGCACTGGTAATAATTTATTCTGTCAAATTATATTTTCTCTCAGAGTGTGTGAAGCCTGGATTTGGAGGGATGTTTGTAGTTGTGCAGAAAAAGATGGCTTGTTTCAACATTGCACATCCTTGTGTTTCAAAGACTACTTTCAGGAGTTTAAATATCATTTCTCAGCTCCTGAGTTTGGCAGAATTGTGTGGCAATATTTACTATAAATTCCACCAATAGGCCAATATTCATTACAATGATGTATTCAAATTCACAGATGTATTCTGAACATGGATTTTACACCTTTACTCCTCAGGTCAATATGACCAGGAAGCCCATAAAAGAAAAATGAAGCCCGTCTTACTTGGAAGAACCGAGGCCCTAAATTAAAAACGTCTCCCTGAAGGCAAATGTGAAGTCAGAATGACCTAAGCGACATGAATTTCGTCGGAATACATTTGTCTGGCCACACGGCTCCTCTCACACATGCCCTTGGTTAGGTCGTCTCCTTTTGTGAGACTTCCCACAGATTCCCTGCGTAACTCAATCTGTCGACAATCAATACGCTGCCCAGAGCCTATTGAATAAATACATTATTCAATTATTTGAAAAGCTCTGCAGCATGCATCCCCCTTTTCTTCATCTCACCAGAGGAAATCTAGTGCAGAAATGGAGTCAGATTTGGCATGCTCTCCGTGGTGCTCCAAATGGAAATTAATTCAGAAAGACAAATTCAATTTTAGTAGACTTTTGACATTATTTGTAGGTCAACAAGTTACAATATTCTAGTTTTGCCAGAGGAGTATATTCCAGTGTGGTGGTCGCAGAAGCAGGTGCTTTTCCTTGGTCGTTGGGAGGGTCCCACCATGGGCTTAAGGACACCCTCATCCTTAGTTCCCCATTCTGCAGCCCTGCTTCACCTCTCCTCTCTTCTGGACGGCCTGCTGCTCTCCCCTTCCCTCCACCTCCGCCTCTTCTTAAGCCTTTGATCAAAGCTGGCCTCTCTGCCACAGCTGCCCATCAGGGGGCTCCTCACCCTCACCTACAACAACACTGCCTGCTGGGCGTCCCTCTCTGATGCACACACATGGGTGCAAACGCACAGGGGCAAATGCAGGAACCCACACACAGATTCACACACAGTTCAAGTCACAGAAAACTATTACGAATTTCTAATGAAACAACAAAAGCAGGATGAGCCCAGAGGTAAGTTTTAAAACTCAAGAAATGGGATTTGTTTTTGTGCATACGTGCGTGAACCAGAGGAGAAACAACCAGCCTTTGTGCGAGTGTTTCTGTGTTTGTGTGGGTATGTCAGTGTCCTGAGGTTTGCAGAAAGGTTCACCAATTCACACAGGTTCATGTGTTTTTGCCAAGTGAAAGAGACAGGGAATGTTACCCAGAGTACATGCTATGCTTGGACTGAGCAAACACATTATGCGCTGGGAGCTGCATTTTCCACATACAAACAGACACCAGAACAAACAAGCACCACAGCTTGCTTACATATGTAGGACTGTACTTAGTTCCACCTGTAAGCTTTTATCTGAAGGCCTGGTGCCCGAGTTACTTCCTCTTCTGTTCTTGACCTCAAAACTCCTCTCATTTGGCATGTGTACCCCCAATTATAGACACTTTGGTCTGCCTTCCAGAGGCACAGAGCATTCCAGTACAGCATTTTTTTATAAACTCTCGTGTTTTAGTCACCGTAGCGGCAAATGTTTGTTGACTTCTTCTCTTTGTCCTTCTTGTATGTTGGTTTCTCTTTGAAAATCCACTGTTCTCCTCCAGAACTGGAAGTAATCCTGTTGAAACATCTGGTGATGACTCAGGCTGCATATCAGATACACATCACATGTGATTCATTATCCTGAGGTTGGCCTGTGCCGGGCAAATTGGACTTTGTATATTTTCAGACAGTCCCATACATATACATGGGACCCGGCTGTGATGACACATCGGCCCGATGAAAGTGTTTCCAGTGTTTGTGTCCCAGTTCAAAGGGGCTGATGGGTACCTCCGCTGGTGATGTGACACAGGAACACCTTGGGCCAATCCTCTCCACCCTCACCTGCGCCCTCAAGCCCCCCATCAACCCACGTCCCCCCTCCTTCCCAACAACTCCGGGGTCAATTAACTAATTAAGTGCCAATTAAAGCATTAACTGCTTCCCGGAGGTTGTGAGGTAGCACTGCGGCGGGACGTGGAGCAAGTGGCCAGGGGGCTGAACCAGAACGAGTTCAAAAGGGTTTTATTTCCTGAAAACACAACGACAAAAAAAAAAGAGGGTTGGCCCGTGTGGGGAGAGCGGGTGACTTCAGAATATTTAACATCGTTGCCTGGTAATAAAACACAGATCCTTTCCAACCGTTAAATTATGCTTCGTTAACTATGACGTGCTGAATGTATTATTGCAATTCTGTTACACACTTTTTATTTTTATTTAATACACAATGTGACTTCAGTGTTATAATTGTTAAACCAGCATTTTTATAAAAAATAAACACTGCTTGGATTTCATATACTACGTCTACATGGATACATGCTAAAGTCCTGCAGGTGCTATGTGGGTGGAGGTTACTGCATCAGCGCCAACCAGTTTAGACAAACATAGGGGAGTCTCTGAAAGTCTATTAAGATACGTATCTTCCTGATTCCATCCAACCCAGCCCACCTGACACTTCAAACACTCCATAATTATAGTTTCTGAATATTTGACCGAAGTCTGGCGATGTTATGCCTCACATAGACACAACTACTGTTAACACCTCCAGCTCTGTGCTGAATAGAGTGTTCTGTGTATGTGTGTGTGTGTGTGTGTGTGTGTGTGTGTGTGTGTGTGTGTTTTTTCTTCTTCCCACGACCCCCTGCTGTTAGCCTGGACTGAGCTTAAACCTTCAACAGTCAGAGTTGAAGGAGGAACTGAGAGTCAATGAGGTAAAAAGCATGAAGGCGATATCCATACCGCTTCAAAGGGCTGAATGTACAGGATACATAAGTAGCAGTGCGTGTCCATGTAAAGCTCAAATGTCTCCCTCGTCGACTTGGGGTCAATTTGCTCTCGGTTTGCTCAGTTTAACATGTAATTTTAAACTGCAATTCATTAAATAATAACGCACACTTAATCCTGAATCACTTCTTTATAGGCTATTACAGCAATTTTATGGTTATTTTCACGTTTTATTTTCAAGAAAATCTACTTGGTAGGTTGACTGAGAAGTGAATTTAACTTTGCTGCCTCGCAGAGGGGATACTGCCCCCTGGAAAATGATTTCCTGTTTGCAAGACCCAGGTCCAAATCCTGTCTGTTACCTATACGTCCCTCAGAGCAGCTGTGATCCAACTTCACTGCTATGCCTGCTCCCAGCGAGCCTGTGTAAGGTTTAGCCTTGGCCCTGCTCACTCCCCACAGGACCAGTTATTGGACTTCTTTCCTCCACATTTAGCACCGACAGGCTGTGTCCCTGGCTCCCCTTCACACTGTGTTTACCCAGGCCCAACGCCACCTCCCTTTCAGCAGGTTCACATGGAGTTCTGGGGGTTTCAACTAGCCGAGTGACGCCTGAGTCGAGAAATCATGACATGGCAGAGAGGGTAGCGAGAAGCCACACATTACGGCTGTCGCAAAAAAAAAGCGCAAAGCAGCTAAATGCAGACCGCTTAACTTTCCACTCAGTTGGGCAAATAGGCAGCTACGCAGGAGACGGGTGGGAGGAAGGAAGGGCAGGAGGACAGATGTAACGGATCAGAGTAAAAATATTGTCTGAGATTGTGACGACTAAATGATGTAATTCTTGCTGAGTGAGTAGGTTAAGCTTTAAGATGTAATCTATCTCACCTTTTAGGCATTTTGGTGAGACAGGGGATAATTAATGTGAGGCAGAAGTTTTCATAAGCTCTGTGGCTTCCAAGGCATTCGTACAAATGTTATGTGAGACGGGAGTAGAGGGGGAAAGGACACCATGGGAGTGAAGAGTGTGAGGAGGAGTGACACAGAAAGGAGGAAGACAAAGTTG